>NC_056751.1:649334583-649439583 GCF_019279795.1 Protopterus annectens | reverse complement strand
GGAAGATGTATTGCAGTAGATTTAGGAACAAGTGGATATATAAAACTGATAGCTATTTTATGCAGTTTTGAGTGAACATGCAGAATTGTTTGACAATCTAAAAAAGTTTAGCTGCTGCTGGATATGAACAGGGGTTTGTGGAAATAAGTAGGGAACACAAGCAATTTTGAACTCAAGTAAGGATGGAGAGTTTACATACCAAAGAAGGGGCACAAAACCAGAAACTGATTATTTAGCATTATCATGGGGAATAGGAAGGAGCTTAAATCTTTGTGTTGAAATGGTTATGCGAAGCTTAGTTTTCTTCTAGTGTTTGAAACTGAAGATAAATGTTGTTGCATTATATGTATTCGATTTTTTGGTAGTAGATTTTGTCAGAGCAGCGTGTAGTTTTAGTAGCTGATGCATTTCGACTGTCTTGCACCTTATTTAACAGATAAAAGGCTGTATGTTGTTTTGATGAACTTATTTTTCAGAGCAGCATTACACAAAAAAAAGCAGCTAGAAGCAATATGTGGGTGGATGGTCGCTCTTACAGCACCAACTATAATCATCTCTGGGGTTGATGTTTTAAATGAAAAAAAGATACTCCCCTGGTAATCAGGTTTGAATATAGCTTTCAGTGAACTTGGACTAATGATATATGTTTCATGCATTGTTTAGTCAGTGAAATCAGTTACTGTCATTGCAAGCTGAATCATTGTGATGTGAATTCAACCTGAAAAACACAAATGTATTTTGAAGGGATTCAATAAATCTTCCTGCAGTCATTCTGACTAATGCTGCCTCTATATGTATAGCTGATAATGGCATTCTGGATAGAAGTAAAAACTGTCTCCATGGTAGAGACATGAAATGGGACACTCATCATCATCAAGACTGACTGGATGAAGATGACTGTAAGATTCCAAACCTGCCACCTTGGAAAAGATGAGCATTTTGCTTATTAAAGTATATGATTTCCTACAGCATAAAAAGGTGTATCATCAGTACAAGGCAGTAACTCAAAGGAAAGCCCAAAATGCTAATACTAGTGGTGATATGGCTAAAGAGATACACTTCTGTATATCTTAACATAATAAATGTCTTCCACCCTACAAGGAATCATATCAACACACAATCCTCTATTTCCAAAATAACTTTACAATCAAAACTACAGAACTACAAAATCGTGTAATTTGAGCAGCTTTTGAATGTCATTTGGGTGTACTTTTTTTAGATATGGCAGTCAGTTTGGAGAATTCCTGAACCATCCATCATTCACGACAGAAGTCACTATCAGAAAGAAAGTCTCTCTTCAACTATACTCTCAGTGAAGATGTGCAGTGCACTGTGAACCAGACCAAAACCATAAAAAAGCTACAGGGTTACATTACGTTTTATGAATTCTTCAATGTTTAGGACAACGAAATGGTACTAACATTTCACAGATTCACTTTTTTTTGTAATAATATGGAAGGAATGCCAATATCATTATTACTATTTTTTTGGGAAGGGGTAATGTTTGGGAAGTGTCATAATGTAGCCATCACAGGAAAATCCTTAGTGACAGTATTCTAAACCACATCCCTTACCTGATTGACAAGGTCTTGTCTGAATCCTTTTTCAAACCATATGGAATGGCTGGCATCATTATCTTCTGTGCATGACAGAGAAAGAAAGTGTAGTGCGCTTCTTCTACCTTATTACAGTTCATGTAGTGCACTTCTTCTACCTTATTACAGTTCATGTAGTGCACTTCTTCTACCTTATTACAGTTCATGTAGTGCACTTCTTCTACCTTATTACAGTTCATGTAGTGCTTCTTCTACCTTATTACAGTTCATGTAGTGCACTTCTTCTACCTTATTACAGTTCATGTAGTGCGCTTCTTCTACCTTATTACAGTTCATGTAGTGCACTTCTTCTACCTTATTACAGTTCATGTAGTGCGCTTCTTCTACCTTATTACAGTTCATGTAGTGCGCTTCTTCTACCTTATTACAGTTCATGTAGTGCACTTCTTCTGCCTTATTATAGTTCATGTAGTGCGCTTCTTCTACCTTATTACAGTTCATGTAGTGCGCTTCTTCTACCTTATTACAGTTCATGTAGTGCGCTTCTTCTACCTTATTACAGTTCATGTAGTGCGCTTCTTCTACCTTATTACAGTTCATGTAGTGCGCTTCTTCTACCTTATTACAGTTCATGTAGTGAACTTCTTCTACCTTATTACAGTTCTTCATATTGTATAAAGTAACCCTTGCATCACCTGCTTTATATTTGATAATTGCAATATGATAACGTGTATTGCACTGGCTGCATTTCATCATTGCTGAAATGGGTCCTCTGGGAAGGATCCAATACTTCATCCAACGAACATCAATAAATAATTATATAAAGAGAGTAATACCTACCCTTCACTTGCATGTCTTCTTCATTTATGAAGCCTTTTAGAAAATGTAGGCTATATATATGTTCCCTACAAAATACATTAAAATCTTGACACTTCTTCATAAATGGATAACTGTCACTATTCTCTATAGCAGTTCATAAGTAGGCCTACTCATTATCCAATTTGATATCATACATTGCTTTAACTTTGTCCTTTCCTGTCATAGAATTATCCTAGTCCACACAAGAGCTTATCATTCCCCCAGAAGTTGCACTTTACACTGAGTACAGAATGTAGAAAAAGACATCACCTACTGTACTACTATGTTCAAAGTCCCAAGTCTCCAAGTCTTTTGTCACAGTAAGTATGCCGACAATTGCATCATCAAACACACACAAGGAGTGACACCAAGACTGCAGTAGATATCCATATGGAAATTATCCCACATCTTTGACTCTCACCCAGCATCAAGAATGTTGAGGTGCCCATCAACCTGTGCAAGGCCTTCTGCTTGACTTTTTATAAATCATCATGTAGGTACAGAGCCTAGAAAAAATGAATGCATTTTTACTACTTTAGTAGCTTCATGTCCCTAAAAGAAAAGCATTTTTTAAGAGAGTTTTCTCTCTGTGCATGTCAATCAACATGTTTTCCTCAGAAGTCATTCCCCACCATTCTAGGTTATTACTCTACTAAGTAAAGGGTGAAAGCCATTGAGAGGGCCCATCATACAGGCAGCTATGACAGTTGCCTGTGCCCTCACAAGCATCCCAAAGTTGAAGACATCTGTAAGGTAAAATCCAAAAACAGTTGTGAAGCAGTAGGTCATGTGTAAAATAAACACTTTATTAAAACGCCAGCAAAAAAACTTACAACTGAATCACAGTGTTTTCGTTTTAGGACTTCATCAAATAAAATTACACATAAGTCTATTGCTTTTATATATCAAAAACCCCACCTATCAATTGCACACACATTTTTTTTAACGTGTAAATTGTTTTAATGAGTGTTTGACTGTTATTGGGTGGTGCGTAAAGCCTGTCTTAAGAATGTGCCCATGATACTGACACTACTTTGAATGATTGTAAGTCCATGTAGCATGATTTAGTCTATGTTCCTCTCCAGGATGGGTACACCCATTCACTCCTGCCACATTTATCAAGCACTTAAACACTAATTGAACTTGGATCACCAGAACCATAGTCAGGGACTAAACTCTCCATGCCATTGAGGCCGGTTCCCTACTGCTGAACAATGAGACACAGTATTAGATTCAGTGTGAAACTGATTTGACATGTCTTCCCTCTCTTCAGTAAGTGAAGAGACAATAAGATGTACGAAGTAACATTTGCTGTTGTTGACTTTTTGCAGCTGGGCTAATAATTAACTGCTTAAAGAATATCTCATGCAGTAAATATCTAGAGGCGCTTAATTTATACTGTTCTTGATGTTCTTATTTTCCTGCAAACCAAAAATTATGCATTACCAGCAACTTCCACTCTATTTGGCATTTTGAAAGTGGACATATTCTGTTCTTTAACTCTTATTATTTACTGATGGTGCATGGTTTGTGATGTGTGTGTGTGTGTGTTTGTGTGTGTGTGTGTGTGTGTGTGTGTGTGTGTGTGTGTGTGTGTGTGTGTGTGTGTGTGTGTGTGTGCGCGCACGTGCGTGTGCATGCCCATGTGTCATACATCTGTAAGTACTATTTTAATTTTCCATCCCTGTATATTATTTCTTGGATATTATTATTGATATATATTCTTTCATGACTGACTAGTGAAATACAAGGGAAAGCTATTAGAGATGCTTTCTTTAGAATGAATTCCAGTACTCGTTAATAAGGCGTGTTGACAGACTTTTAGATGTATTTTTTGCAATATTGTTTTCTGCATGTACAGTTCAGCTCTGAAAAATGTCTGGAAATGAACACACCTGCTACTTGTGTGCTTGGTTTAAACAGCAGATCATAACAGCAAACAGTGTTGAAAGAATATATGGCACCCATGTTATTCTTTACAAAGATAATATGACTTTTATATGAGGCAAATTCTTTGGAATAACAAATGCAGATGATTCCTCATATGCCTTACTGTATATCTTAAATGTTATACATGGTGTATTTTGCTTTAATTAACTTTCAGGTGCCTGACAACAAATTAATGGCCAATCCCTAGTAAAATTTTATGATTTTTATGATATGCAGGGGAGATATCTAAATCTATAGTGATGGGAAAGTGCAAGCCAGTATTCAAAGAATGTATTCAAAGGAACCATTTTGGTCTGTTTGTGTGTCATGTGGTCTTATTTCTGACAAACAGCATCAGAAGATGCAAATGGAACTGCATAGATTGTAAGTATTTTGAATATGGGTTTCACTTTGGAAAGAAATATATTCAAAACCGACATTGATAGTGTTTCTATGGATATAATTATGCAGACATTAATTTCTACACAATTTTTCTTTATATAACAAATATGTTACTGAATATGTGACTTTATTCTCACAGCATTTACTAGGGTGAGCATTAAGTATATTAAAATCAGTGAACATTATTAAATACATTTTTCCTATTACCCCAAACAGGAAGATTGTCACACAAATGTCACAAAGTTTTTTTTTTCTTTCTTTCTTAATGACATTTGTCTCTTTACGCCAGAGTCTACAGTATAATAATAATTATTATTATAATTATTTTTGGGGGGTTATTGAAACTTGTTATAGTAAAAACAAAAGGAAAGTTGTTTTGTATAACCCACTTGGGGTAATTTAAGAGTATACTTAATGAATAGGACATCCCATTTAGGCTAATGTGAGCTGCATTACATTATTGCTTGAGTAATATAAATGCAAACTGCATATTTTAAGATATTTATAAGCTATCATTTGTTAATTATACTGAGTCATACGCTGACATAGTGTTGCATACAATAAAGATAATGACCCCCTGCACTACACAGGAATAAGAGTAATTAATTTTGAATGCCCCAACATAATAGGGCATCATTATAATTTGGCATGCGTCTCTCATTGAATGTCACTGCTATAAATGACATAATGATCTCTGCCATTTAACTTTGTCTCTTCAGAGTGTTACACGTGTTTACTTGAGTGCCATTTTATAAAGGTATTCTCCACAAGTCAAACTAGTCCTTCTGGTTTTAAAAACATATACTTAAGTCAAACTTTGTAAACTAACGCAAGTAGCTTGTATTCATGCAGAGCAATGCTTATATTTAGCTGTACTTTACAGCTAACAATAACCAAACAGCAGTAAATGTCTTCAGTACAATGAATGATTTTTTTCATACATAATTGAACTAGTATGCTAAGACTTTTGTGCTGTTAATGCCTGAGCAAAACAATATAAATATATCTTGATAATTTAATGGAAACCAATATTTATTATTAAAATCTAATATGAAGTGTTAGCCTTAATCATTTTAAACGGAAAATGAACTCTTTTGGCATGCTACTGTAGCATTTATACTCTTCTATAACCTCCCCTTTGTCTGGCACCACATTCCCAGAGAACAGCAAACTGGTCAAGATACTGTGTTATATTCAGTTCATTAAATGTTATTCTAAACTTGTATTTTCTGGTCATCCTAACCTGTTATTGTCATACTGAATAGCTGGCTGTGACATTTTCTTTCTTTTATTAACTCTTTTATCATCTTTTTATCTTCAGTAAATGAGAAGAGACCCATCCTTACCCACTCCATGCCCACTCATCCCTAAGTCAGCATCACACGTGTAAGTGCTTCATATGATATAAGTTCCTTAACCTTTTAAACTTTTAATTTTTTTAAACCTTCCTTTTCTTAAAAATGACTTCTTATATGTATAACATGTAAGATTTTGATTGGGTCACAGATCATAACTTCTGTGTTATGTGTCTGAGACTTGAATGCCAAGAAAATCACTTGAAATGTGAATCTCGGCATCCATGTGGAGAACACATAATAATTTGTGGCAATTGCAGATCTAGTTATAATTCTTTATAGTGCATAGAGATTTATCTGCACCATGTACTACTAGCTAGTGAAAAGTAAAATTAAAAAATGTGGTGTGTTGTGAAGGCTTTGAAAGCCAGTAAAGCACAGGGGGAGTAGTTGATATCCTTACCTATTCCTTGTCCAAGGAAAGCAGTTTAATTTAAAATGCTTTGTGTACTTTAGCAGTCAGCTGGTAGAAATGGGAGTTGAAACAAAGCTATTTCATACCCTGCTGCTTCTATTCACTGGTCAGCACTGTCTGCTTTAATGCGGACTTGATGTTAACTGCACGTAGGGGGATGTTTAACAATTGTTAAGCATCCCTCTAAGCATTACTATGGTTGGGTCTTGTGTTAGAGCAGTGCTGAGCCAGGATGTAATTTAGCCATTTTTTTAGCATAATCTCAGTGCTCCATGCACTTAAAGTACTCTTTGCACACCATAGCCAGTCCACTAACCCCTTGTACTGACAGATCCACCATGTCATGGAAATCAGTCATTTACTCAGGTTTCTTTTGTAGATTTTTATAAGATCTATTATGTCCTATCCTCTACTGCGTTTAGAACATGTATTGTTCTGTAGGGACTCTGAAGTCTGAAGTTACTCAGTTGTTTTCAGACCATCTAACTAACTATATCTGCAGAGTCAAGGATAAGAACTTGCTGTCCACTCTTCATTGCATTATTTTTTGTCCCCTCTTATTTATCCTATGTCACTCCTACCCCTGTGCCCCATGTCTATTGCTCAGACTGCCAGCCCCTGGACTAGCTCTGATGTGGGCTTGGGCTAATGTGGATCTTAAGGGAGTGCTGGGAGGGGTTCAGCTTTTAAGCTTCATTGTTATTATGTTATTTTGAGCTTTCCAGTTTCTCCTGCCTCTCCTCTGCATCTTAAAAACAATGTCTGAAGACTACTGCCCTCTGTAGACCACACCTCCCCTCAGGAAGCTTCATCAATAAGCACCTCTCCTTGGGGTAAGCACAGCCAGCCCTCCCTGCCACTGCTGTAGATTCTCAAGCAGCATATTGAACCCAAAATACCTAGGCGACAGTTAGGGCTTTATTCCTCTATGTCTTGACACCATGTGAAGTCCCACAGGGTCAGTTTTGAGACTTCAACTGTCTGTGGTCTTCTTTCGCACTCTCTGTCTCTAAGTATTTTCATAAACGAACATTCTGCTGTATGCTAACAGTCTTGTCTTCTAGTTTTCTGTTGCACAAAGGATAGAAAGTAATTAACCAATTACCTTCTTTTATGTAGAACAAGTGTCTCTTTTTAGATATTTCAATATCCACGTGGAGCTCTTAGGTTGTAAGCATGCTATCAAAACACTTAATAAAATGAAGGTATACTAACAATCTGTTACGCAACTTAGAATTTCCTTACCATAGAAGATGGATTCTCACTTGTTAAGATTATAGTTATTCCAGTATTCCAGTATAGCTTCTGGATGCATCCACATCTTCTGCAAATAACAGTAAGCCCCTCATTAGCAAATGCTCACTCTCTGTCCCTCTCCATCTGGGAAATACGCTCTAATGGTACCCTTATCCATAAGAAATATACTCCATCTTAAATCTTTCTCAATGTATCACATATCTTCTTTCTGCCTGTGCATCCTGTCTTACTTTGAATCAGCTAAGATCATTCCTTATACAATCCACATATTCCTTCTCCTCAGATGGACTGAAAATGTGGCAATGTATTTGTGTCTCAGTATGCAAACAGCTAATGTTAACTATATTCCTTTCTTTTTATTGCTTATTTTCCACAGTAGTGAGTTTATTTTTATTTCTTTATCTAGATGACTGTTGTTGTTAATAGCTGTAATCAGTTGTAATTTCCTGGTCCCCTACTTTCTTGTGACTGTAACTGCTACCTATATTTTGTTAGACATTGTTCTTGTTAACATTATTTCATGTTTTTGCACTGCTGTTATTAACCATAACTGAAAAGATCCCTTTAAACCCATCTTATTTACCTGTAATATTAAATTAAGTGAAACCAATAAGTAAATAGGCCTATTTGCCTTCTTGTTTTACCTCTGTATCATTTGTATCAGGTGTATGGTGTAAATTCAGTAAAGCCTACATGTTTTTTTTCATGTATGTATTGCTTCGCGATGTGTACACAAGCGCAAACATTTTTAGATTCAGTAAGTGTTGCTTAGCGGCACATGAGCACACGTAAACAGGGAAGCTTCCGTGCAATGAAAATTCGTGCTTAAGCAGGTGAATCGTATACAAATGAGACAGGTAGAGTGATCCAACATGGCAAAAGACATCTGTGTAGTCTCAGTCCCGTGTTCGTAGTGTACGTGGAAATTTTCCACATACAAGAGTGTACATGGGCAGAAAGAGATGTAAAAGTCCACAAATATGGACATAGCTCCTCTGAAAATAGTATATCACATACATACATGTGCAAAACATACATTGTTGATGTTTGTAAAAGGAAGGGGATATGTAAAATTAATAATACTTTTTTAAAATAATTTTCGCATGTTTGTACTATGCACCTCATTGAGCAAACATGCTTAATAGAAAATAAATTTAAAATAAACACGTATAATGTATTTTTCACAAATGTACTGTAGGACCTTGCATTGGGTCCATGCAACAGTGCATTTGTGCTGTTACCCATCTTACACACCTAAGAACCGTGTAGTTTCCAGGTTGTCAGCATGAATGTGTATGCAAATGAGGTACATTTGTTGAATCGCTTAAAGGAGCAACCGCGTCTCCATAGCCCTTTCATTTCGGCTCCTACATGGTGTTGATATTTCCACTGGATGTAGATGACATCTTACTTTTAGGATATTTTGTGCTCAGTGTGTGTGTTTGCATGGCACTCCACTTAGCTTAGCATGTTCACAAGAACAGACTACCCAAGGCACAGTGATGACGTAGGCAGCTATCAATTCAAACCAGATATATTCAATTAATAATATATACTTTAGTATAAGCTATGCCGCACTGCATGGCACAGCGCGGCATACAGCACCACATCGCACAAAAAAGTAGGGTCTTTAAAGTATATCAATTATATCTTAAGCAGCTAAAATGTATCAGAATTAGCAAATGTCACATGGTGGACCTACACCACAACTGTATAAAGTATGCATACTCCCTACATTCAGATTTCCCCTCAATACTCTGAACCATTGGAGTAGAGACTTGGGAAATTTTAACTGAGATAATGTTGGGGGCTGCTGAAACTATTCTACATCTGTATGTGCTAGATGCTGAAGTCAGTGCTGCTGGTGCTGTTGACAATAGGCACAGGCTGAGAAGAGAAGAGTGTTGAGGCCCAGAGTAACCTTACAGGAGGTACATGAACTGGAGATTGTAGAGTTCTACAGGCTGGACAGTGACTTATTACAAGAGCTCAGTGAACTCTGTCACCCTCAACTCAGAGCCAGAGCTAACAGAGGGGAACCCATCCCAGTGGAAACTAAGGTACATGTAGCCCTTAGGATACTAGCTACAGGTACTTTTCAAAGACCAACTGGGGACATGATGGGGTGTCTTAGGCATCTGCATCCAGGATACTCCACCAATTTCTGGATGCTATGCTCCTACATGCTAGTGAGCACATATCTTTTCCCCTTGACCCTGAGGTGAAGGCCAGCAATATGCAACACTTCTACCATGTGGTACACTACCCTGAAGTACTGGGAGCCATATATTGCACTCATGTACATATCAAAGCACCACCTGGTGACCAGAGTAGAATCTACATTAACTACAAGGGATATCACTTTATCGCCTGCCAAGTCATGTGCAATGCCCAGGGGATTATCATGAATGTGTGTGCTGGCAACCCTGGCAGGTATCATGACTCCCATATCTGGCACACATCACAGTCATACTGGAAGTTTGCTAGGGGAGATAGCCCACAGGGCCATTTACTGGGGGATGATGGATATGCCCTGGAAGCATAGATGATTACACCCATCAGAAATGCACACAAACCCATGGAGGAACACTATAATGAGGCAAACACACAAACTAGGAACATCATAGTGCATGTGTCTGGGCTTCTGAAGTCATGGTTCCAGTGCCTCAATATATCTGGTGGAGCCCTGCAGTCTACTCCAGCCACATTGCACAGATATTCACAGTATGTGCTATGCTACACAATCTGATCCTGCAGAAACAACTGCAGCAAGATCAGCAAAGGAAAGGGATACACAGCCCCCCACCAGTGCGTAGGTCAGCACATCCACAGTCAGAGGAGGACTCAGAGGATGAACCCCCTGCTGATGTCCCTGTAAGCAGATGTAGGCATGCTCAGTATGCCCTGGTTTTAGCTAAGAGACAACACATAGCACATTCATTTAGAACATGGGGACCTAGGGACTAACACTTTACTCCTACTCACATACAGATATGAAAATTGATGCCAGCCAAATCACACATCTCGTACCTATCCATGTATTGGCTGTGTATGGATTGCATCAGACGGAGTCAGCCCTGAACTACAGCTGTATCAACTGCTACACTTGAAGGTAAGTCCATGCTTACACAGTAGTGTAGTGGATAACGTTGTGTCATTGTAGCTATGGACCGGGTATGTTATGTTGGCAACTATACTGGGCTATTTGGATAGAAATTACATCCATATGGGACTACAGACACCCATTCCATTAACATGTCACCATTTGTATTCGGTAAGCCTCATGCATGGAATATTCATGCAGTCCTACTGCAACAGATTACTGGTACTTCATTCAAGGGACATGTTAGAAAGTGAGGTTAAATGAGAGTCAGACTAGTGTGTGTCCAATCATAACATGGGCTTTTGTTCCCCCATCCCTCAAACAGCAGTGCCCCCTTGTAACTGCCATAACAATAAATCACCTATGCATTATGAGCATTTCACACAGTTAATATGCCACACAGCATCAGGACAGAAATGTACAATTTTAACTTACATATTATGTGTTAGTTAACCAGGAAGAGCAAAGTACATATTTATGCAGGTGATGGTGTGATGAATGATCCCCTGTTTATCAAGCAGCCTCTGTAGCTCAAAGGACTAAGGCAGGTATCTTCTGTGATGGTGTTCAGCGCTCTAACCCTGAGATATCCAGATACTTGTTGTCTTAAGGAGTAATAAGTATTATTTTGCAAACCATGGCTCTGTGTGTGCTATACTAGTATTAACCTATTTCACATATCACTTACACATTTGAGTCTGCACCGCATATCCAAGACCTGTTTAAAACTTCTTAGGAAAAACTAGATCAGTCAGTATCAGAACTGTAAAGGTTGAGATGTGAAACCATGTATCAGCATGTACATGTTGAAAATAGATGTAAGTACCACCTGCAACATGAGGTACTATGACAAAATAACAGCTATGAATTAAAAATTGTACTGTGATGTAATTTATATATATTTTACAGGGAAATACACAAAACACTGATCAGTAAATTAGAACAACTAGGTAATGATGCACTCTTGATAAGATGGATAGCTGCATGGCTTACATATAGGACATGGCAAGTATACAGCAATTGGACAAGTGGAATAATTGGTCACAGTCAAGGTATCCCACAGGGCTCTGTCCTAGGCCCAAACATGTTCAGACTTCTCTGTAGACCTATCCATTCTATAGTCTCTATGTAGATGACTTGAAATTGGGTGTACTGATAACATGTGTTACAGATAGGGCATGTCTGCTAAATAACTTGACTAAATTGACCATTTTGTCACAGGAGTATAATATGCTGATACATACATCACAAATTAAGCATATGAGATTTGAAAGACATAAATAGAAAGGTGAGTATTACATACAGTACACAGTGATTGAAACTGTAGATTCATTTATGGACCTAAGTACATATGTAAATCCAGCTTTGAGTTTTCTAATCATATCATAATCTCGGCCTGGAATACAGCTAGCTGTGGACTGGAGTCAGTTTATGGAACATTAAGTCTGTGATGTAAGCAATGCGCCAACCATTTGCACACTGCTTAGCAGTGCACAAACAAGCCAACAATACCACTGCCCATGCTCATAAACTTAGTTAAGCAGACAGCAAATCCATTGCAATGCAATGAGCACTGTGATCTGTAGTGTGTAAGCCTAGATAGGTAGGAGTTCTAATCTTACTCCAGCCCAATTGCTGTGTGTGTGTGTGTGTGTGTGTGTGTGTGTGTGTGTGTGTGTGTGTGTGTGTGTGTGTGTGTGTGTGTATCTCCCCAAAGGACAAGTGTGCATACCATACCATCAAAACTGGAATTGCTTTTCACTTTTTCACTCATGCAGTTGATGCAGGCATCCAAACTCTCATACTCCACAAGGTCTGCTGATGTCATTTAACATAAGACTACCTAAAGTTATATTAATGTCAGACTTAAGCCGTGGAGCATGCAATAAGTACTGTGATCTGTAGTGTGTGAGCCCAGATAAGTAGGGGTTATCATCTCACTTTGGCACACTTGGTGTGTGTGTTATGTGTGTGTGTGTGTGTGTGTGTGTGTGTGTGTGTGTGTGTGTGTGTGTGTGTGTGTGTGTGTGTGTGTGTGTGTGTGTGTATATCTCCCCAAAGAACAAGTGTGCATACCACACTGACATCAAAACTGGAATTGCTTTGGACTTTTTCGCTCATGTAGGCCTCCAGACTCTAATCCCCCACAAGGCCTGCTGATGTCATCTACCATAAGACTACCTACATCCATGTTAATATCAGACTTAAGCTTTGGCAAGTAGGATAAGTACTGTGATCTGTAGTGTGTAAGACTAGATAGGTAGGGATTCTGATTTCACTCCAGCCCACTTGCTGTGTGTGGGCATGCAGCTTCCTACATACAAATATGAATGCCACACTGACTTACAAACAGACAGGATGTGCACTGTTTTGAGCCTAGCAGGTGATGCAGGCCTACAAACTCTTGTCTTCCACCATACCTGCTGATGTCATCTACCATAAGACTACCTAAAGCCATGCTAATGTTAGATTTAAGCTGTGTGTAAGCCCAGCTAGGTAGGGGTTCTAATCTCACTGCAGCCTACTTGGTGTGTGTGTGTGTGTGTGTGTGTGTGTGTGTGTGTGTGTGTGTGTGTGTGTGTGTGTGTGTGTGTGTGTGTGTGTGCTGTGCAGTGTCCTGTAGATATAAATAGGTTGTGGTGCAATTCTCAATGCACCCAAGTTTGTGTGTGTGGATACTAAAGCATTTTACATCAGTCTATGGGATTACCGGCTCATTGGAATTTACAAGGTTAATGGCCCCAAGACCCTTAAACTCATAGCCAAGTTGTTATCCTTATTTACATGATCAGCACCTATTGCACCTGTCCAAGAGGGATACACGTGGAACCACCATGGTACAATTACAGTCACCTATTTAATTGCACTGATTGCATCTAAAGACAGCCAATGAGGCACTCTGTTTGAAATGATGTGGGAGTGTGTTCCAAAGGTGTGTTAAACTTTGGTAGACAATTCTGTCTCTCCAGCAGGATGTATTAATGTCACATACCAGGTTAAGGTCTATGCAGCAAGTAACCTGTATATCATGTGACCTACCTATATTTAGCATTTCCAATAGAGTAGGATCAAAGATTGCCTCATATGCAAGGCAGAGATCACCTCTGAATATTCTGTATGATGCACACTAAAGTGACAGTGATATCAGATGATCCCCATTGACAGATGCTGAAGACCTGAATTCCCCTTGTGAGGAACCTATGTGGTCTCTCCAATTGCTGCAGGAGCTTGGAAAGGTACATACCAAAAGGGCTGTAGCACTCAAATATTGGTTTGCTGAGGGAAGAGTACATGAAGGTTATAATGTCTACTTTTTCTAGAAACAATGCCCCCATTTCATACATGAGCATGATAGAATGCTCTTCTTACTACTGTAGAGACATGACAATCTAAGGTAAGTTAGCTGGCACCTGTGTGCCAAGGTCTCCCATCCCTGAGTATGTATGTCAGGTGTTACTGTTGACGTGGTACTTAGCAAGAAAATCATTGTTATGGAAAGCAATGATAATACATATATTTGCATTGCTTTTGAGGCCATGACTTTGGCAGCAATCATTTGTTGAAGTTAGACCCATGTGTAGGATGTTGACATACTTTGGAGATACAATGACTGCTCTCAGTTTGCAGGCATCAACAAACCTTGTCAGCCACAGACATATACTTTGTGCTTGTACTTTGGAGAAATGGATTCCAAACAGTAGAGGACCCATGACTAAACCCTGTGGAACACCACTGGTTACATCTCTGCTACTGGAGGTGGATTCCCCTGTTTTGACTATATGACTTCTATCACTGAGGCAGTGAATGACACCTCTAATGATATAAGGGTCGATGCCTAGTTGGGTGCATTTGTCAATGATGGCTGAGTGGGTGATAGTGTCAAATGCTTTGGCTATGTCCATGTAGTCTGTATGCACAGATGTCCCCACATCCAGGTCCATGGTGACTGTCTCAAAGACGTCCACCAGGTTTAACTGGCATGATCTCCCTTTTGAGAAATCCAAACTGTGTAGCGTCAACTGTGTGGAGATTATCTATATCTTTGTTGATAAGGTTTGTGATGGTTTACCCCATGGCCTTGCAGATATGGCTAGTCAAGATAATAGGTATATAGTTTCTGGGGTCAGTGGATGCACCACTTCTGTGCAAGAGGATAATGGTGACTGTTTTTCAGTCAGCTGGGAGAAAGCTGGTGGTTACAGTGTGATTGCAAAGAGTCCCAATGGTGTTAGTACTCCATGTTGGAGCCCATGTAGGACTCAGCCTTGGGTGTTATCAGGTCCCACAGATGCTGTGTTTTTGTCCTTTGAGAGGTCATTTTCGACCTACTGTTTAGGGATACAAGGTAGGGGACAGGTGGTAGGGATGTCATGGGGTACGGGTGCTGGGGTCAGGGGAGTGATGGTTTCCTACAACCTGTCTGCCAACAGGTTAACTATGTTAACAGGTTCTGTATATGTGGCATCATTAACTATGGGTTTGGCACAAATGTGGGCATTTCCTTTTGGGTTACAGATGTAACTATAGAATGCCTTGTTGTTGTCCTTTGTGGAGGAGGCAAATTTGGAGTTATACATTTGGACAACTTCACAACAACACTTATTTGCTAGTTTAAGCTGAGGAGGGAGTGCTTCCAGTTTAGGGAGGCTCCCTCCCTCCTACCCTTAGACAGCAATGTTTTCCTGTTATTGTAAACCTGTTACTGTCAGGTTTCCACCAGGCAGGTTTGCTTCACCATGAGGAGCTTGTTGTGCTCATGTCAGGTACAGCCGAGTCATTGCAGTCATACAGGTGTTTGAATAAAGCATTGGGATAGAGCTTGGCATAGTTGCCAGTTACATCTGAGGGAGGAGGTGCAGTGAAGCTATATATGCCATCCCATATAATGGTATAATCTGCATTGGTGAATGTCTTTAGTGTATTTGCTGCGGGGGGGGGGGTGTCAGATGTGATACCTACTTTGATTGAGACCAATTTGTGGTCAGATCTCACCAGGGAGGATCTCATAGTGGGGATGCTACAGTGTTTGCCCACATTGGTGAGCACCCATTCAAGTATGTCAGCTCCCCTTGTGGGGGTGTCAACCAGCTGGTCCAGAGCATTGAAGATAATGAAGGCAAATACCCTTTGGGCAAGTGATTTTGAACACAAATAATCTACCCAGGTGGCGGGTAGTAAACGTCACCCCAAACCATGGTGTCCGGATGTATCTTGATAGACTTGTATAGATCCCAATAAGCAGAGTGGGTGTCCTGATTCTTGGATGAGCTCCTGTATCTGGCAATGACTTGAATAGGTGCCCCACAAACAGTCAATAGCACCTGAAGTGTTTCCATGGACTCATACTGTGTATCCAATGTGGCTGTGTATGTGTCATTAATGAATATTTATATACCACCACCATTAGTTTGCATGCCTTCAGTTTGAGGTCTGCACGTGTGGAAGGAATTGTAGTCTGGTATGGCTGTGGTGCTCTCCACAGCCTTGACCCAAGTATGTGTGACTGTGCAAAGGTCTGTGTGTCCCAAGGTGAGGACAGCTTCCATTGAGTGCAGTTTACTTTTAACACTGCTAGCATTTAGCAGCATAACCTTGAGGATGTTTGTATGTGAGGTTTTTACATTGGAAAATGTCCTTGAGACAACACCTAGAAAGGGTTCTATGGGGGTGGCAATAGCACTGGCCAGTAGCCAACATCCCAGGGCTGACAGAAGAAGACCATCTGTGCACAGCATCAAGGGCTGTTGAGCATGTCATTCCAGGCTGACAGATAGTGGATCCCCTTAGAGTGACACCAGATGCTAAGACTATTATTGAAGTCAGTCATCTTCTGTTTGTATTCAGGCATCATCCTAGGTGAAGGTAAAATGAAGCTGATGGCCAAGGGCATACCTGCCTGAGACACATAGTGCAAGAGCTCAGTCATGTCTGTCATCACACAGTCCAGAGAGGTACGTCACAAGTCCTGCACACCAACAGGAACTATGATGTAGGCATAACAGTACCTGTTGTTGACAGACTTGAGTGCATGTGTGATATGCAGTATTCTGGCACCTCACAAACAGCTGACTGTGACCTTTCCCTTATCTGGGTCTATATTATAATCTCGAAGTCTGACAATATTGAATACGATATTCTCGCCATGAGAATAGCAAAAACGCATTACATCGAACGTTTAAATGGAAAATCTCAGCAGGGGGAGATTTCCATTTACTTCAATGTAGTGCATTCTCGGAGTTGGTATATTTAATTAGGGGTTGTGGGGGTGCAGGGGGGCTTGCCCCCTGCCTACACACTATTTATTTATTTATTTTATTTTGTTTCGATGGTTTAAGACTTAGATCACTAAAGTTCGATCTTTAGTGATTTAAAGTTTTAAACCTTCGAGATTATAATATAGAACCCCCTTATCTAGCCTGGTGAGAGGAACATCAATGTGACTCATGATATAATCACCTAGGTCTAATGTGTTTTATTTTGTGTTTTGCCATAAGGGTTTGACCAGTGACTCAGTGATGCATTAGCTATTATGTATACTGTGTTCTGCAGAGGTAGTATTATGTGTAGCGTGCTTGCATTTCTGTTTGTGAGGTGTGTGGTGTTAAAGTATGTTTCTGATATGGAGCTCTGCATATGTAGGTATGTGTGATGTGGGTTTGGGTGGAGTAGGAGGTGAGGTGGGCATGTTGGCAAACCTCTCATTGTCATATGTACTGATAGGTATGTGAGAGAGTATGGATTAAAGGTTTTTAATCTAGATACATCTCTCACAAATTGTGTTTGTGTGGAGTAGGAGTAGAGAATTGGGGATGCTGTCAACATCTCTGCAACTATCAGAGATAATGCCATTGGCAATAGATTATTGCTTGTGTATATGTCACAACAGGCCATGGTTAGACAGTGGCCTGACAGATGCTTACATGTAACATTTTTGTTATGTTTATAAGGTAAAACAGTACCTAACAATGTGGGATAACATGGTAAATTGAGAACACAGCTTTGTCAGGCTTGTGGCACTTCCATGGACCATAATCCTGTTATTAGGCATGGTCACAGCAGCATAGTTACAAATGTGACAATGTACAACTCCAGCAAAGTAAGCGTCATGCTGTACACAGCCTCAAACACACTCTCTGTGTGCACTCTTTGCAGTGAAGATGTGCATGTCTGTGCATGCACAAAAAACTTGTCCAACTTTGCAGTCGTTACATTAGCCTTGCAAGTCTACAATCTCTGTCAGACAACCAGATAGTTAATGGATGTTGTATGAAATGATGTGGAAACACAGTTTAGTGTTCCAGGAAAATAAATGTACAGTATGACATATTTAGGACATGTCGGAGGGACAGAGACATTGTCTAAAGGTGGTCACGCCTCTGCATTAGGCTTCACACCCATGTCACACGGATCACCACTATTATGCCATTGAAGGACAGGCTGCATGATTTGCTGTGAAACTGTGACCTGACATGGATCACTGCTGCTGTAAAGCTTGATAGAGAAACCTTTGATATCTACGTCTCCTGAGACTTAACCTTACATTGTGATGTCTCTCATCATATCGGTGAAAGGCTGTTGTCCAAGATTAAAAAATCCACAAAGGAACCTCTTAGATTCCACGTAAAACAAACTGTTTACAGTTTGTAAAGTGCCGGCTGCTGTGAGGAACTCTGAATGCAATTGAGTACTCCCTAACTTCATGGCTATGGTAACTACAGTGAGCGGGTGGTGGCTTATCTAAGCATCTGGCTACAACAAAACAATGTTAAAACTGTTGTTCAGTACTTAGATGCTTAGAGGAACGCACACCGCGCGCAGTTACCATAAGCATGAAAGTTTTAGGTAGCATTCAGCATTCAGACAGCACCACGCACACACACACACTAAACAGTTTGTTTTGTCTTTAATTTAAGAGGTCTCCTATGTGGAATTTTTTAATTTGAATTTTTAATCTTCAATAACAGCCTTTCACCGAGATTGATGAGGACTGACTCCGAAATACACACACATCGGCTATGTTGTTTTTGTGTTATGTATGTTGTTTTGTTTTTAGTTTTATCATTTTTAGTATTTTAGTTATGCTTTATTATAATTTTTTGCTGATATACCACAAGTTGCATTTATCACACCACTATACTGTGTTCAGGGTTTTTAATGAATGTAGCACAGTTTTTTTGATTGTAGAAAATGATATAACAGCACAAAGTCTGATTACATTGTGATGTAGCAGGTGTGCTTGTAATCACCATCAAGTCAGTACCCTGGTCAAATGCTACGAGCCTCGGAAACCAATGTAACATATATGCAAACGTGAAATGATTGGTCTGGTTGCTAACTAAGGAGTCTACCTTGAAAAGACTACAAGCCTACAGACCCTTGCATCATGTGGGACAAATGTGTGGGTCAACAAACAGGCTGTGGCATGCTTCTTATCTTGATTTTGGTGCTAATGTTTTGTTTCTGGTGAGAGACAAACAATAGGAGCTTGTATCCCACCAGAGTGAGGCCATGCTGAGACCGGCAGTAGTAGTAGCCAGGCAGAAGCAGTTCAGGAGAATCACCTATTTTTCAGCACTCTTTACACGTTATTTGTTTGTTCTCAGTATGCATTGCTGGATTAGTGTGTAACTTCAGAATAACTGCCTAAATACTTCATCCTTCACTTTACAGGTGCACATATCAGTTTCCCTTCCAGTGTTTGGTAGTGCTCTGTACAGACACAGACATCTTGGGTGACATTTTTCTCGGATACCATGATGGCATTAACCCCAGTACCAAGTTGTACACAGGACAACTGGCATGCAGTCTCAAGCTTTGTCCCCATAGTTGTGGAACAGATACTGGCGACATTGAGTGATATTCTCAATACAACTGTTTAATCAGTAATAACTGATCTATTGCCATGGATATGAAGACTTCCACTGTGATCTTTACCAGCCTGGTGGATATCGGCATCCTGAGGCAATGTAGAAATTGCCCCATGTTTACTGACAACCACGTCATCATCAAACAAACTGATATGGTATGTGAGAGATGTACATACCCAATGTCACTGGAGGCAAAGCTCTCACATAAAAGTACTCCTAATGTCAGTAATGTAGTCAGTGGTATACACGCTGCACCCATCACACAAAATGCAAAGCAGACAGCAGATGAGGCACATACATGTTACCTACATAAATTAAAAACACTTTGCAGACAAAGTCCACTTAACAAATACCATCAGCAGCCCCATATGCACTCTGTGAAAACAAAACAGATATCAACACAGTGCAGCATCTCATGGGGGACCGACCTATAAGCCCATAAGTCACGCTGACACACAATCCAACATTCTAGTTATCGCAGACATCATGCAAATGAGGAGCTATCATTGAATCCCACACTGACACAAATGTTTTCCAGGAGGGGCTGACACAGACATACAGTTGTTGTCAGAGCCATGAGCTAACACTAAATACCAAGAAATGCATAATACTTTCCTTTGGGATGACATCCACCCTTGGTAACTACCATATTGCCAGCACACCTTGAACAGCTGACTGGATAGTTAGTTACTTATAGCCACATATAGTCATCTAGCCTTTGACTGTCACTTGTCTGTATTATATGGACATCATTTTATATTGCACAACCTATAAACAAAGGTATGGCATGTAAGTCCCGGGAAGCCATTGTTCTACTGTAATTGGCATTCATCAGACCTATCACTGGTGCAATGCCACCTTTGTTATATAAGTAACCAGGCATATCAACCACTGTGGCATCCACAGAGGTTCCTCAGTACAGCACTACATAGTGTACGTAACGTGTCCTATGCAGACAACATCAAGGCCCTGTCCATGTATTCTGTCTCCTACATGCTTTTGAGCGGAGGTGTATACCTGCAATATAGGGCAGTGGCAGACCCTACTGTGGATCTGTTGCACATCCATGAAACAAGTAGCACCAGAATTACCTGTTCTACAGACCTACACCTTGCCTGTAGTATATATTGGAAATGCTAGAGAGACAGTTATGTAACCCAGAGACTACACCCTATATGGAAAAGTCCCCACGTCCATGTGAAGCACATTTCTGCCCTAACGCAAATCAAGTTCTAGTTACACAATTGGATGGGGAACAGGACAATCGTACCTGCTTGTGGACCAATGTCTACAATGGACACAGGGAAACTTTGGATGGTTCAACCCCCCATGCCCCGGCTTGTAGATTTTTCAGCTTCCAAAACCCTGTTTACACTCAATAGTGGTATTATACCTTGACAGTGTTTAGGAATGCATGGCTAGGCTTAACGGAGCCCTTGTGTTTGTTAGCCTATTAAACACATATGAACCCATGAGCCCTGGAATCTATACTGTGTTACCTTTCTGACATGTGTCTTCTGTGCTGACATTCAATTCTGTGATCTGATGTTAATGGGTTGATTGTAAATGTGTACCCATAGGTGTATCCTACACAGTCTTGAACGTGAGACATAAACATTTCCATGTGACTCCTGTCATTGTGTGACTATACAGCAATTACAACACCATCCATTGTAGTGTACACACACTATTATGGTATAGTTGTATAAATGGCAGCATACAAATTCTGAAAATGTAGAGTACAAGTAGCAAATCAAAAGCAACATTGGATGAAACAAATTCATATTAATGTAGATAGTCTCCCTGTGCATCAGACACATAGCTTTGTTTCCCTGCATCCATGAGAGAGATGAGAGTGATGTGGCACAGGTATCACACTTGCACAGGGTGTTGTGTGGGGGTGCAGGAGGCCTAGGATGACCCAATATGTTGGCCAGCTTGTGTGTAAGTCAGGAAAGGATGCAGGCAGAATGGACCATGGAAATGTGGTGTGTGTATCTGTAGGTGACCTGAATGTGACAGTGGTGTGTGAGTGTCTGAATGTACAAAGCCAAGCTCAGTGCTAGCCCTACATGTCTGTATTTTAGACAGCTGCAAGCCATGCATGGTAGAGCTGACAGTTTATCGTCTCTGCCAGAAGTTGCAGTGGCACCTCCACGCCCAAGGTCAGATGCTGTGCTACTACCTGAGGTGACTGCTGTCTGCTGGGAAAGTGTCCTCCATGGGATGGCCCAAGACCATGAGCCCATGGTCTGCCATGTCTTGGTGTGGATGGCACACTTTCCTCTGGAGTGCTGAATGTACTGCCACTGTGAATGTGTGACTGTCCATGGCCAGACTGACTCTCAGCAGATATATTTGCTGACCTACATCCACGAGGCTGATGCTCAACTCCAATCAGATGTTCCATCACAGACAGTGTGCATTCCAAGATAGATAGTGTGTGATCTGTCTCAGACCAATGTCTTCACACTGTGTCAGTGAACTTGTCCAGGGTATCAGCAATCCAGTGGACACAGGCACAGATGTCAGACTGCACTGCATCCATAACCATCCATAATCCATGTTGCAATATATGTTAAGCTGTATACACTGCTGTCACTATTACTCACTTGTATAACCCACAACCTTATATAGTAGGACATGAGGACATTATTTTCTAACCCACATCTGTAATGGAAATAAATGTTCTTTAAACAGGAATCTCATGAGCAAAACATAAATGACGTACACTGTTGACATTCTGCAAAACTTTGTACAGTTGACAGTTATGGCAATCTGTAACGTCCTGACAATACTGTCACATCAGTCACTGACTGTGGTCACCTCTACAAGGCATATGTATGAGTCTAAAGTTTGTCCAGTCAGAAAATAGCTGTACAGTTGGCAATCATGTAGACAGGAAGAGGTAATGTACACAGCAGTGCATGTGACAGTATAACAGGCTATGTGAGGGAGAGGTCATGTACACAACAGAGCATGTGACATTATAAAAGGGCAATGTGAGGGAGAGATAATGCACACAGCAGTGCATGTGACAGTATAACAGGGCTATGTGAGGAAGAGGTCATGTACACAGTAGCGCATGTGACAATATAACAGGGCTATGTGAGGGAGAGATGATGTACCCAGCAGTGCATGTGACAGTATAAGAGGGCTAATACTTCAAAGTATCTCACAT
Source organism: Protopterus annectens (assembly GCF_019279795.1). Taxonomy (NCBI): domain Eukaryota; kingdom Metazoa; phylum Chordata; order Ceratodontiformes; family Protopteridae; genus Protopterus; species Protopterus annectens. The sequence goes on along the minus strand of NC_056751.1, from coordinate 649,416,660 downwards.
TTACATTAGCTGCTATGTTAACAGGTATGTGGATCACAAACTGTGCATGAGCTTAAAACTGCAGCTAACCTCCTCCAAAACACCTGAATCCCACGTAAAATTACATGCACCCTGACAGGATGAATGCTACAGTATGCCAGTGCTGATCTAACTAAGCATACCTGGACACTCCTCTTGAGTGGAAACGGTTGACCTACATCCATGACATATGGGCTTATGGATGTCTGGGAGCTGTCCTGTGTTGCAAGGTTTGCCAGGAATTCATCAGTGGCTGACACAGGTTATTCTGCTGCAGGCCCACCACCAGTAATCTGATGATCCCTGGACACGTCTGCTGCATGTCTTCATGCCAAGTTGATCATGCCTGTGGCACGATGTTACACCTGCTGATATGTGCAATTCTGGTGACTCAGAGCATTAATGATGTGCACCAGTTCATGCCATAATGCTGTATGTTTTTGCACATTTGCCCTCCTTCTGGACAGCAAGACTTGGTGGTGGTATCTCAAGGCCTCAATAATGAGGTAATTTTCTGCCTCAGTGAAAGGTAGGCAGTGCCTAGCATGCATGATATTGCTTGAAATACAAATAAATGACAACACATTTCAGGATCACATACATAGGAGTACAGTATGTAAAGAAACAGCAATAAAATAAGCCTATTGGTATTCCCCACTTGATTAAACATCTCGTATTCAACACTGTCCTAAACATACAAAGGTTGTGGAAGCAATCAAGATAGTAACAATAGTGACCCACTGCTGTTTGTGACATGACAGATACGTATGATCACACAACAAGCACAGGAGTCCATTGTAGTGTGCCCTGTAGCAGGGGAAACCCCCACCCATAACATATGTATAAACAACAGTGCCAACCAAATAGCAGGGTACTACTACAACTGCTAACAAAGGAAGTATCCAGGAGACCTGGGTACCTAGTTTATACAGAGCATTATACCCTTGCTGTACTCTACATCCTCTGTTTATGTAACACAGCTGGAGATCACTGGCATGTTGTCAGTACATTTCTAAGAAAGGCTTACTGGTATAATCTCCATTCTTTCTAAGTATGCTCACACACACACATCATGTTGAAAACAAAATGGTTACATACTTGATGGAGTACAAAACTCTTCTGTTGAAAGATACAGATATATGAGTACTGTGTGAACAAGTTATGCATACAGACTAACTCTCATACACAATGGCTCCCTTAGCTAGTTGTTTGCCTTTTCAAGATGGCTCTCATTAACAGGCGATTGCCTCTGAAACAATATGTGGTTCATGATTGCTACATGCAAGCATACACAGCTGATTTGCAGTATAATCAGCCAATCCCATACAACTACTCAACAATATATACGGCCTCAATATAGAGTACATCCCTTTCTCAGATTTTGGGTTGGAAATTACCGGAGTAGGGATTATGTCAGCACAGAGAGAATGTTTGTAACAGCTACTTGTTACATACAGATGTGTGTGTTACAGGCTGAAGCTGCTGCTGCAGGCAATAAGCATAGTTAGAGAGGCTGCATAATGTGCAGGGCAAGAATGTTTAACAGTAACTGTGTGACCTGTGGCAGACTTGGTGTACAGCCAGAGACTAAGTGAAGGAACTCATCCTACTGGAAAGTAAAGTATGTTTTTAAGGTAAGTGTGTTGGCCAAAGGAATCATTAACAGAGTAATCGGAAACATGCTTGTTGTATCCTAGAACAGGGAAGGGGTTACATTAACTATTGTTTCAACCAGTCAGATAACTGCCAAGTCATGTGTTATATCATGGTAGTCATCTGGAATGTGTGTGCTGGCAAACATTGCTTCTAGCATGAGCTCCATATATGTATGTAACTTGTGCTTCAGTAGTTCTCTGTAATATCACTAGCAAGTCATTGTGGGATGCAGTCTGATATGACTGGGCCTCATTTGAATTACATACTTCACAATCTTCTGTAAATTCATACTGATGCATGACCTGACATTCTAGGCACTTTCTAGTGTTGTAATAAGAGTAGTTTAAATGTGTACCTATCCGTAGGCCTTTGCCATTATTTAGAAGCAGGCATTCAAACTGTACTGCTTTGGGTGGATAAATAGGTGACGAAACAGTCATACATATCAGAATTTATATGGGTGATGTATTTTAAATGCTAGATATAGCTGTATTTGAACCCAGGACCATCTGGACCAAATGTTAATGCTTTAACTGCATTTAACAGATTGAACTACTGAGTCAGTGTTAAAGTAGCTGTATGTTTACATGTTATAGATATAATTTCACACTTGCCTGCTTGCACATACCTCACTGACATCTATTATTATGAGTATGGCTTTACAGAGATGTATTTCTCTACCAGAAACACAGTTAATCTCCTATTTTTCCATGTTGTAGGTATAATTGCACAGTTACCTACTGTTAGATACCTCACTTACATCTATTCATTTGTGTATGGTTTTAAAGTGATGTATTTCTCTTCCAGAGTCCAAGTTACACTCCTATTTTACCATTAATCATATAGCTGATTTGCACAATGTTGTGTAATACACAGCATGGCGTAAACACACTTAATGATGGGAACTGGGCAATTACTATGTTTTCCTTAAAACACCTGTGTTAATAACAGCTGTGTGGCTTGGCGGGTTGATGCACTGTTTTGCAGGTGCAATGGTCCTGAGTTTGAAATAAGGCATGGGTATAATTTTTGAATGTGATTACTTTTTTTAAAAAAACATATATCAATATAATATACTCTTAGCTTAGAGAGGCTGTGCACTGCACAGCATCACGCAAAAAATCTTTAAAGAAAAGAAAAATGGGGAGATAGGACAATGGTGAAATGGGGTGCAATCAGGGGGGAAAAACATAGTGAAAGGCGGATAGGTATGTGGAGGAAGGGTGTAGGAAAGAAACATAGCTGTCCATTTCTTGAACGGCAAGAACTGTGCACTTTAACAGATTTGCTAACTGAATTTGGACTGTCATCCCAGAGAGATGGGTGAGGACAACATAAGTGTGTTGTCAGGCCAATTGGACCAAATTAAGTGTGTCCAGTGGACACATGTGAAATGAAGAGCTGTGTATGGGATGATATTTTTTGGGGGAGGACAGGTGCCTATTTTTCTTTTTAAGGTGAGAGTGGAATGTTGGGGAAGGGACATAAGTATGTGTAGGGGAGGTAGGTTGGGAAGGTGAGGAAGGTTTTGCAGACAGACAAGACAGGAGACATGGTTGGTGTGTGACACAAGAGAGGGGGTGAACACCTTGGTTGGGGAGGGTGTTGTGGATTCCCAGTCCCATGGACATCAGGCATGGTAGCAATGTGACTCAAATCCTCATCCATTGGATGGTCAGCACTGAACCATCACTGCTGTTGTGGAGACAGTGGTTGATGCTGGCACCTCAGCCCAGACTGCCACCAGGATGGACAGCATACTCTCCATATGCATGGACTAACAGTTTGGTGCAGCAGCCCATGCACCATGCCTGGCAGTTCATCACAGGTGACAAAAGCACCACTCCACCTCCACTCCCAGAGAGGGGACCACCCTCAGCCTGTGGTGTGGAACTACCCAATGGAGTAGATAGTGCAGGGGAAGCAGGGGCGATGCTAGGAGGCTGCAGCCCAGACATACTGGGCACCAGTGCCATGGCTGGGGGCACCAAGGTAGATGGATCACAGGGAATCTGCCTACCTTGTGGAGCTGTGGTAGATAAAATATAAACATAAGGAAAAATGAACATAACCTGACAAATATAATTAATAACAGAAGAGAAAAAATAATGAGGAATGGAAAGAAATAGAAAAGAATATAACTATGAGCACAACAATAAATAACGTTATTGAAAGATTTTAACAGCAAAGCAATATTAAATTATACATAAGGCCAACATAAGAGGTAATTACAAATAATATGTTAATATCAAATTATAATAATAAATAAAAGAAGAGAAGAGGTGGGGTGAGAGAGAAAAAAGAACAATAGTAACTTAAGAGATAATATAACTACACAGACTACTATTACATACTTCTAGATATGTTAGATTTCACTTGTGCGAACACTTGACTGCTGATATTGTATAGATGATGCTGGACATACATAGATCTTAGCCTGTTAGCATGGGACATTATGGGCCAAGCCCTACCAAATGGTGGTACAAAGACACATCGACAGGGAACATTTTTATATAGTGTGCTCATACATTAGTAGCAAGGCGTTCTGATAACAGATTTGCCATTAAATCACATTCCAAGTAGTGTCATGTATCTGTAAATCAAAGGAGCAGACATACAGGACAGTAGTCATTACAGTCTGCAAAAATCATGGCAGTTGAGAGGTATATTCATGTACACTAATTACACTAAACAGCTGGTCATTCTCAGCTGACTGCCGTGGGATTAGAACCCAGAAGCAGTGACTACAGAAGACTGAACGCTTTATTTCAAACAATACATTTTCAAACCACCATCTCCTGTAAAACTTTTATTGAGTCATGTTGTGCAAAATTGTGCAGTTGCACGCATTTACACACATGTATAGCTGTGTCTGGTGTTGGATTAGAACACACAGGCAGAGACTACAGGAATGCTGAGCACTTTATTTAAAAATAATGAATTATCAAAGCACCACCTCCTCTAAACCTTTCATTCAGTCATATGTGAAATCGTACATTTACACACATGCATAGCTGTGTCTGGTGTTGGACTGGGAACCCACAAGCAGTGACTACGGGAATACTGAGCACTTTATTTGAAATACGTAATTATCAAAGCACCATTTCCTTTTACACTTTCTCTTTTTTACACTTCAAATCTGGCATTTACACATATATGGCTGTCTAGGACTTCTGTTATCTTATCCGTGTAGCCTGTTCATTTACTGATTGAAATATACAGCATATTTCAGACAAAATGAGCATAACATAAGTTTGATCCTTAATCTGGGTATTACACTACATTTATTTCTGACATTTGTTGGTACATTATTTAGTAGTTCACGTAACAGTTGACTGGCGTTGGATTATTGGATTAGAACACACATGCATTGAATTCAGGAATACTAACCACTTTATTTGAAACATTAGTTATCAAAGCACCATCTCCTTGTAAACTTTACTGATAGAGTTGGTTCAAATCTTACATTTAGACACATGGATAGCTGTCTAGGACTTGTGTTAACTTACCCATGTACCCTGTTTATTTACTGACTGCAATCTATAGCATATTTCAGACAAAATGAGCATAACATAAACTTGACCCTTAATCTGAGTATTGCACTTCATTTATTTCTGACATTTGTTGGTATATTATTTAGTACTTCACATGTAACAGTTGACTGGTGTCGGATTAGAACACACATGCAGGGAATTCAGGAATACTGAACACTTTATTTGAAAACATTACTTATCAAAGCACCATCTCCTTTTAAACTTTATTGATTTATGTTGCTTCAAATCTGGCATTTAGACACATGGATAGTTGTCTAGGACCCTGTTCATTTATTGAGTGCAACCTACAGCATATTTCAGACAGCTAGCAGACCAGAACAGAGACTCTTAATCTGGGTAGATGACAACATTAACTGATGGCTGGAAGTTATGCTACACAGTACTGCATGCATACTTGCTTTAACTTACTTTACCATTTCAGATATGCACTGACACATTAATAAAGATGTAGGATGTCCCAGATATTTCATACCTGATTGTTAGGACTGCAAAATCTGAATTTACTTTACTGCATTATTAAGTTATGCATTAAGTTATTACTTTGATGATTTTCTTACTTAACACATGCTTGCCTCATCCTGGCCAAATGCTCAGCATGGGACTGTATGCTATGAGCCCTGTCTTCTGCAGCCGTGATAAGAGAAGCAAACCATTATGCATACCAGTTTTGCACACATCCAGCTTGTATATTTATAAATTACCGGAAAACATACTTACATATTTGTGGGGTGCATCCATCCCTAGCTTCTTGGACCCAAGTGTCCAAGGTCCCCCTCTTCCTATGTTTTAGGTCATCATAGTGATGAAGACACTGATCACCAGTGTGGGGGATAACAGTTGCATTGGCTAAGTACCTGGCCAAATGATCCCAGTCCTAAGAGTTGTACTCTGAGCCCTCGGTAGTTGCTCTGCAGCAGCCAGGGTCCATATCGCTCTACCAGGAGTCCGTTAAAAGCCTTGGACTCCTGCATATCCCACTTTTGCACCCTAAAACACACTCCCTCTCCAACACCTGCAGCCATACCAACAGTCAAGGTCACGCTCCAAGGAATGATGTGAAATTCCCACCTATTGGCATTTATATAGGCTGCATTCCTGCCCTTGCATATCATACTGTAACTTTCAAAAAAGCACTGCGTCACTTAGCATCACACAAACTATCACAATCCATGTTTAAGTGAAGCTTCACAATGTGCAGCTTTTCTAACTGTTAATAAAGGTAACAGTTATTTAATTTAAAGTCAACCAATGTTTCAGTTACCTAACACAGTTTCATAGCACTATGTGTAAAAAATCATTACTAGCCAGGACTCAAACCTGGGACATACTATACTGTAGATCATAACTCAACCTATCTAGTCACTGGGATAGTGAAGGGAACTGGAATATCTTCAAATATACTGTGAAGGTGCCTGTAAGCATAGCACAGCTTTGCTGCACAGGTTTGTGTGTTGCTATGCACAGCAGAACTGCAACACTTGAATATATTTGGTTTCTATTTTTAGCTGTCTAGCGGATGTCTACTTTTTAAGTACGCCTCACTATGCCTAGCTAAGTAAAGCCCGCATCGCGCAAATAAGCATATGTAAAACAAAATATTAATATTGAATGCATCCAGTTTCTATTTTTGGATGTCTAGTAGATGTCTAATGCTTAAGTACACCATGCTACGCCTATCTAAGCAATGCGTCGCATCGAGCAAACAAACACAAAAAGAAAGAAAAAAAATAATTTATTAACAATGAATCCATCCAGTTTCTATCCTTAGATGTCTAGCGAATGTCTGGTGTATAGATATATATATATATATATATATATATATATATATATATATATATATATATATGTGTGTGTGTGCAAAGTTAAGTTTAGCTAAGCAATGCACCCACCATGCAAACAAGCAAGCACATAAATGTAAAAAGAAAAAAAATTAAAATGCATTTTCATGTCTTATACACCGTTCGGCCAAGGTGGACAGACCAAAAGGTGTGTGGCTGTGCCGTACGTCTTACGTGTACTCAATATCCATGTTGCTGTGACCTTCCTTAGGTGTACACCATAATTAGTATGTATGGTGCACTACCAAGGGATAACCGTGGCCGTGTACATGGATACAGTCCTTACAGGCTCTACACCAAGCCTACATGGACTTTATTGAATCCTGGGGCATGTCTTAGTGTCACATTTATTGTTGTCATAGCTATTCCAAATCTAATCAATTCCTAGAATGATTTCAATAACATTAACGTTGTTAAAAAATAAAAAAATAAAAACAATTTACTACTATAATAACACCATATAGCCAAAAGTAAACATTTCCATATTGTAATGAAATTGCAACTGGTTCTTAAAATAGTTTAGACAAATTGAATAAAAAGATGCACTAATAGTCATTAAAGATCCATGTTAATCCTCATACTAGCACATATTTTAAGACAGAATTTATGCAGTTGAAGAAGTCTGTAATTCTGATATATTTTCCAGTTCTTAAAGATGTGCTCTGCAAATGTGCCTACAAAAGGGCTCAATAATTTATATTCCCTATAGAGCAAATACGAGTATTAGATACTCTTCCAAATAAGCAAAAGCACCACTGTTTCTTTGAGAGAAAATAAATCTCATTGCCTAGGTAGAAGTATCTAGCAAGCTATACATTTTTTCAGACATACTAGTTCAGAAAAAATCATAGGAAAATACTCTCCAACTGATGGGTTGCATTTCCAGCAACTGTACAGATTGACCCATCCTGTCTATACTGTTTTGGCAAGTGGAAGTAAAAACAGGGAAAGAGGACATCTCTGATGAGATAAATTAAGAGATTTATATTTATCAGTGAACTGGTGGGAAAAAGCTTATAGTCCATCACATTCCATAAATATGTCTACTGAACAGAGACAAAGAATGTTTGGAAACCAAAGGGAGCTGCTGCTGCTAACGATGATGATGGAATCTTACAGCTTTCAGTTAAATGAAGGATACTTAACTATTCTCTAATTTAGTCTGGAAACTAAGTGCCCTTTCATGAAGTTGTATTCATAGGATCATACACTCATAATTTTATTGAAGGTTACTAGGCTAATGGCCCTAGAGCCCTTACAAGCCTAGCCATATTCACGCAGAGTTGCACCAATTGTTGGTGGTTAGGTGAGTGAAATTCACAGAGGTAAGGGTCCATCTAGGTTGCGTTTGAAGAGGATCAGGGAGTAACTATGTTTCACATGAATTGGAAGCTTGTTCCAGAGAAGTGGCAGTCTTTGGGAGATGTATCTATCTCTCTGGCATGACCTATTCATGTCAGAGACTAGGTTAAGATCCCTGTAGCAAGTGACCGTCGTGCAGTTTGATTTATGAATGTGTAGCATTTCCATCAGGGCTGGGTCAGAGGCTGCCCTGTACTCTAGGCACAGGTCATTCCTTATCAGCCTGTAGGAAACAGAATACAGTGACAGGGCTTTCAGTCTTGCCATGTAAGACGTGTTTTGTGTACCCTGTAATTTTGGGGGAGAAACCTCTGTAGTCTCTCCAGTTGTTGCAGGTGTCTAGTGAGGTACATGCAAAGGGAGCATTTTACTCAATTATTGGTTTGATGAGGGCTGAGTATAATGGAATTATAACATCCTTAAATCTATATGCAATGCCTTTACTTATAAGATGTGTCACATAGAAGGATTGACTTACTACTGTAGATATGTGGTGGTCAAAGTTCAGGGTGCTATCAACCTGAGTACCCAGATCACGTACCACTGGATCTACACTTATGGGGGGTGCTATTTATAATGTAATTATCAGGGATGTCAGCTTTCCTAAAGGGAGTAATAGTGCATTTTTTTGCATTTAGCTTTAGTCTGTGGCTTTGGCACCAATCATTTGTCTGTGTTAACCCGTCTGCATATATTAGCAACATCACAGGACTCATTGGTTGCTCCTAATTTGCAATCTTTAGCGAACTTGGTCAGTCACAGGCCATCCACATTTGCCTGGACTTCTGAAAAATAACTTCCAAACAGTAAAGGGCCCAGCACTGGTGACTGGTCTTTTACTAGAGGTGAAGTAACCCACTTTTACAGTATGTGTCCTATCAGTGGTCCAGTCAGCTACCCATCTGGTAATGTAGGGGTTAATTCCCAGTTGGGAGCATTTCTCTATAATACTGAGTGGGTGATTGTGTCAAATGCCTTGGCTAGGTCAAGATAGGCAATATACACTGTCTTTCCCTCGTCCAGGGCCTTGGTGACTTTCTGGAAGAAATCAACCATATTTAGCAGGCATGATCTATCATTAATGAATCCAAACTGGGTTGGGTCAAGAGTACTGAGATTAACTATGTCTTTATTAATAAAGTGGAATAATGATTCTTTCCATGACCTTGCAGATGAGGGTAGTCAATCTTATGGGCCTGTAATTCCCAGGGTCAGTTGATGGTTCCCCCTTTTTGCAGAGTGATTACTGTTGCTGTCCTCCATTCCACAGGAACATAGCCAGTTTACAGGCTGTGATTAAACAGGAATGTAAGTGGCTCTGCTAAGTCATGTTTTAAGTTGTTTCAAAGGCAACCAGGGATGTTGTCTTCTCCCATCGATGCCATGTTTTTGGCCTTGGAGAGCCCCTAGATGACCTGCTTGAAATAATAGGCTGATGAATGGCAGCAGGTATACCTTGGGGGATGACTGGAGGGGACAGGGGGTGAATCTTTCTCCAAACCTGTCACCTAGCAGGTTGACTATTACTTTTGGCTGACTATGGGTGGTGCCATCCATAACCAGTTCAGCACATAGCTGGGTATTTCCTTTTAGATTTTGGATGTAGCTAAATAAGTCCTTGTGATTATCCTTAGCTAGGGAGGCCATTTTTTGTTTTGTAATTAGCTTTGGAGGACTTGACAAGATCTCTAGTACGTCTGTTTAAGCTAGAGAGGGATTTCTTCCTCTGCTGAGAAAGTTCCCTCTTGTTCTTGGACATATAACTCTTCTTGTTGTACAGACTGTTTATACTAGGAGTCCACCAGAGACGCTTGTTTTTTCGGCAAGACCTGGTTTTAATCCGGTCAGATACAGCTGATTCTGTACAACTGCTTAAATGGTTAAACAGGGCATTGGTGTACACCTCTGCATGGGAGTCCATGTAATCTGTGTACCTGTGCATAGGAGTCCATGTAATCTGTGTTCAGGGGGGATTTGAAACTTCTTATACCCTCACTTAGTAGGAGGTGATTTGTCTTTGAAAAATTCTTAAATGTTTTTCAGCTTGATGGGGTATCTGGTCTTATAACAATGTTGAATGAGACTGATCTGTTTTGCAATCTTACCAGTAATTACATCATATTGGGGGGTACAATGCTGTTTCATGCTAGTGAGTGCTATACATTTGAGCCATTTGTGGGTGTGCTGACTAGCTGTTCCAGAACATTTACATTGACAAAGTCCAAGAACAACTGAGCCAGCATATTTGTGGTCACGTATGTTTCCCCACACGATGACAAGATAATTAAAATCTCCCATGAGTAAGGTGTAGGACTGTATGGCAAGTGACTTCAGTAAGTCCAGGTAAGTGGTACACGTTCTCAGTTTCATGCTGAAGGACCTATATCTAGCTATGATGTGGTAGGGGGCTTTGTCTATAGTTAATTAGACATGGAGTAGCTAAAGAAAGTCATAGTGTTGGCCAGTCTCTAGGTGTCCTTATCCTTAATGAAGATGGATACACCTCCTCATTTGATTCTTTCTCACTCAGTTTGTGATGTTTGTATGGATGGCATTGTAGCCCTGCACAGCAACGGTGCTTTACAAGTCTTTGAACCATGTCTCAGTGACTGCACAGATGTCAGCATCTTTCAAAGTGAGCAGTGATTATAGGGAGTGCAGTTTCTGATTCAGACTGCTAGCATTAAGCAGCAATACCATGAGTTTATCTAGAGAGGATTTTGTTATGTTGGGAGGTTTGTTTTTTGCAACTGCCTAAAAAAGGCTAAATAGGGTTGGCTAATGCCTTTGCCAGTATCTTAAACCCTAGAGGAGACAGGTGCAGACCATCTCTGGAAAAGATTGTCGACAATGTCTTCACATGCTGACAGGTATTGGATCCACTTGGACTGAAACCAGAAGCTAAGCCAATTGTTAAAGTCAATCATTTTTTGTTTGTATTGTGACATCATCCTTGGAGAAGGTAGAGTACTGCTTAAGGCTAGGTTTATACCTGCCTGTGACACATAATCTGACAGCTCAGTCATCTCTCTCTTCATATAGTCCAGAGAGGTACATCTCAAGACGTTCACAACCACATGGATTATGATGGAGACATATCGGTACTTGTGGTTGAGTGACTTGAGTGCTAGAGTGACTTGGATCCTGGCATGTGACAAGCTGTTAGGTTCATAGGTTCATAGGTTCATACTAGGCTATCTGCCCTAGGGCATTTATAAGCCTAGCCAGAGTGTGTTTGGCTTTCGCCACCCATTTTAAATTAATTTTGCTATGCCCTTTTTCGAGGTTAGTATACTGTGCCTCTGTCTAACAGTGACACAGAAGTGATACCCGGGGTAAACCTACGATCTCCCATCCACTCATCAAGATTCCTCTTGAAGAGAGTCAATGAGGGACTCTGCCTAACCTGGACTGGGATTTTATTCCAGAGTGAAGGGAGCCTCTGGGTTATGAATCTGTCCCTCCAGCATGTCCTATTTATTTCATTGCTGAGGTTCAAGTCTCTCGAGCGCGTAGCTCGATGGGATTTGGATTTTCTGAGGTGCAGCATGTCCATTAATTCCGGGTTGGACATGGCTTTATACTTCAGGCACAGATCGCCTCTGAGCAGGCGGTATGCCACTGAGTAGAGCTGGAGTTTCTTTAACTGGGCAGCATATGGCATCTGTTTGAGCCCTTTGATCCTCTTGGTGAGGTACTTTTGGGGTCTTTCCACTTGCTGCAGGTGTCTGGTAAGGTACATCCCAAAAGGGGCATTGTACTCAATTACGGGCCTGATAAGAGATGAGTAAAGAGGCAGGATGACCTCCCCTGATCTAGATGTGAATCCCTTCATGATTAGGTGAGCTATATAAAATGTTTTTCTAACCACTTTGGCCACGTGGTTGTCAAATGAGAGATTGCTATCAACTTGGGTCCCCAGGTCCCTAATTACTTCTTCTGTACTTAATGGATTACCACCTATGTGGTAATTTGTGGGCACTTTGTTTTTGCCAAAGGGGATGACTATACACTTTTTGGCGTTTAGCTTGAGGCCATGGCTCTGGCACCAGTTGTCTGTTTCTATGAGGCCCTGTTGGAGGATGCTTGTGTCGGCTGTAGTGTCTATTATAGCGCCCAGTTTGCAGTCATCTGCGAACTTGGTCAGCCACAGTCCTTCCGTGTTGGCCTGTACCTCCGAGAAATATATACCGAACAAGAGAGGTCCCAGGACTGAGCCTTGTGGGATGCCAGTTGTAACTGGTTTGGAGTCTGACATGGCTCCAGCAATTCTAACCATGTGGGTTCTGTCCTTGAGTCAGTTTGCAACCCATCCAGTGACATAGGGGTTTATATTTAAGCTGGTGAGCTTATCTATAATGCCCGAGTGGGGTATTGTATCGAAGGCTTTTGCGAGGTCCAGGTAGGCTGTGTGGACCACCTTCCCCTCGTCAATGGCCTTGGTGACTGCTTCAAAGAAATCAACCAGGTTTAAGAGGCAGGATCTGCCCTTAACAAAGCCAAACTGGGTAGGATCCAGTGTCTGTAGGTCCCCAATATCTTTATTTATGAGGTCCATGATGATCCTTTCCATAGCTTTGCAGACCAAGCTAGTCAGGCTTATGGGGCGATAGTTTCCAGGATCCGTTGAGGCACCACCTTTGTGGAGAGGGACCACTGTTGCTGTATGCCACTCTATGGGTACATATCCTTTAGTAAGGTTAACCCACTCCTTATTCAGCCTGGAGAGGGAAGCATTCATGTGTCTCACAATGGAGTCACCTATGTCCACTACATTAGGTTTTGTGGTGTAATTCCTTAAGGGCTTATTTGTTGAGTCACTGGTGTGTGTGTGTGTGTGTGTGTGTGTGTGTGTGTGTGTGTGTGTGTGTGCGTGTGCGCACGCGTGCACGCGCATGTGTGTGTGTGTGTGTGTGTGTGTGTGTGTGTGTGTGTGTGTGTGTGTGTGTGTGCGTGTGTGTGTATGTGTGTGTTATTAAGTGTTCCAGTTGTTTTTTGCATTGTTATGTGTGCAAGTGGTTTCCATTTGTGAGGCCACTGATCTTTTGGTAAGTTACTAGTGAGTACCTCTGCACATGTGGGTTTATGTGTTATGCCCTATTTAGTGCAAGAAGTGTCTATGTGCTGACAACCTGTTTGGCATTCGATCTGTCCTTATGTGAGAGTGTTACCTCCAGTTTCATAGTGTAACCACATCTCTCATGTAAAGTATTTGATTGTTTCAGGAGTAAGTGTTTGTCAATGTACTTGAGACAGTTACTACATTGCCTCAGGATACCCATGTCTAGCACACTGTCCAGAGAGATGATTGGAAATTGCTCATCCATTATAGCAAATTAAATACAGAATAATCTTTCTTAGGTGGACAGCCAACATCTTAACCTATATTTTTGCTTTCTAGTGATGTGAACAAAGGAGATCTGTAACTGCTGAAACATCATCTATCTTCAGGAATACACAGAACATTTGTAATGCTGATCAAACCAAGAAATGTACCTGTAGCTTTACCTAGCTGTATAAGTCAAAAAGCCCACAAAGTTACATTTGTGGAAACTGGACATAACACTTGAGGTCCAGGCCTTGTTCTGGGGTATATCTACACTTTGTTGCAGCATAGTCATACTCATGGTTTTCTTGTAGTTCTGTTGTACTGTGGTTCATCTCATCATTGTTACTTCTGTTCTGTGAGACAGCTGTACACTTCCAGTGGATTTTTCCACTTCCCCAATAAGGACAACAGTGGAGTTGGTGTATATAAGTTAAAGGGATGTGGGGGCACATCCCCCATATGGGGAGTGCAAGGGTCTTACTCCCTTTCAAAAGAAGTTTTTTTATGTTTGTATATGTTGTTCACATTACATTTGTAGATCCTGAAAATTTAATAAAGAGTGTCTCATTCTTGGATTTCTTGTCCAAACACTGGGGATCCACTCTAAAGAAGTAATGAATCTTTTTGATACTGTAAGGCTAAAAGTTCATTAATTACTGTCAGATCCTTAATGATATCCTTGTTGTGATCCTATAAATTCTAACTTCACAGTCTCTTGCTTTTTCTTCAATTTTCTGTACCAGCACTTTAGGCAATGTAAAACATTTTGGTGTAGTTTCTCTCCCCAGGCCTTTATTGAAAAGGAAATACCAAACAGCCTCTGCAAGTTCAAACGAAATGTTATGGAATCACAAAAGGAAGCCACATCTTCAAGCAAAAATGTTTATTCTCTTTTCTCACACTCTAGCGCCTCAGCTGTTAATCCTTGAAGGAGTACAAATACAATGCAACTTCCCTCACCCCATATATATACTCAATCACTCAATCAATTAAACAATTAATTAAGTCAAATACTTCCAGTTAAGTTCTGCGTTTAAACACTTGGGAACCAAGGTATCAAATTTAAAAGTAAAAAGTGCTTCTTTATTCAACAATTTTTCTTTTACTGCTACAGGGTCTAAAAAATTAGACCTCACTTGTTCTAAAACACAACCTTGCAACCGTTTAAAATTACTTGCATGAAATTTTTTTACATACATAGCTAAAAGACTATCACAGTTAACTTTTTTAATGTCCCTTATATGTTCTTGAAGACACACTTTAAACTGTCATTTACTTTCACCTACATAAACTTTTTAAAAGGACATTTCAAAATATACACAATTCCTTCCGTACCTTAAGTATAACATCCATTTGGGACAAAAATTACATAATTAATATTAGGAAAGTTCTTTACAACATGAAAACAAATAGACCATTTCCCACACCTAAAAGTGCCATATCTTCAAATAATCTATGCATTCATACTTGAGGCATTTGAAATGTATTGTGCACTAGTCTATCAGAAGTACTACGCCCCTTTTTATAAGAAATTAAAAGTTTGTTTGCTAAACGTTGTCCTAAAATACCATCTTTGGACAACATAGGCCAATAGTAATGTAACATTTGCACAATCTGTTGATTAGTATATTGTAAATAGTCACAAAGTAAATCATCTTACCAGTGTGGTTGGCACTATTATTTCCTACATCTCCCCTACCTCTTTTTTTTGTCAAAATCTATTAAGTCAAATGGAAGTCCCTCGTTATGTGTATTTACTGAGTTTCTTCTTCTGCTTAGATATTCACCTTTATAACACTTTGTTCTAACCCTATTTAAAGCTTCTAACATTTCTGTCTTGTCATATCCTCTGTGTGTAAACATTTTAACTGAATATTCTATTTCTTCTTCAAAATCTTTATCAACATTACATAACTTACTTATTCTCAGAAGCTCAGTGTATGGAAAAGATGAAATCAAGTGGGGGTGACAGCTGGAACCATGTAGGAAATGTGAACCCCCCCCCTTGAACTTTTTATGAACTTTCCTACCAATGAATCCTGTTTATTCACCCCACAATTCCAAATCTAAAAAATTAACTCTCTCACCTAACTGTAATCCACTAAACTTGAGACCAAACTTTAAAAAAAAAAAATAAAGACCAAACATACTGTTCATTTCAAAAAAGCCTTCATTAGGTTGGCATACATGGGGGCAAAGGATGCCCCCATAGCGGTACCTTGTAGTTGATGAAAACTTTCTTGGTTAAAAATATAATTATAATTTTCTAAACAGAACTTAACAAGGTCCAATACATAGCTACATAAAGAGGTGTCTCCTAAAAAATACTTTGGGGCCTTCATTCCAAGAGAATGTAAAATGTTTGTGTAAAGACTCTGCACATCTGTTAACATCCAATACATACCTTGTTCCCAACTTAACATTTTTTCAATAAAATCTTGTGTATCTCTGATATATGATACCGTTTTTTTCAACACATTGAAGTAAATACTCATGTAAAAAAATACCTATGTTGTATAAAAAATGCTTTCTAGCTGAGACAATCGGCCTGCCTTATAAGTTCTCCAGGCCCTTGTGTATTTTAGGTCAGCAGTAAAAATCTAAGTCCATTAATCATAGACATACTAATTTGTCATCCTGTGTTAATGTAATATCTTCATAAACTATATCTTCTAACATTTCCATCCCTTCCTTGTATGGTATGGAAGAAAATAAATCAATAATATCTATGGTTATGAACAAAATATTATCTTGATACAAGTCATCTGTTATTTCCCTTAATAAATCCCAGGAGTCTTTTAGTACTGTATTTTTATTAAGCCAAAGGTTTTTAAGTTTTTGATCAACATATTTAGCCAAACTATGTGTTTTGGACCCTTCTGCTGCCACAATTAGTCTAAGGGGTGGGTCCCATTCACATTTATGGATTTTAGGTATCCCAAAGATGGCTGGTACGCTGGGTTTCTCTGCCATTAAGAAAATAAAGTATTATTGTCTATTAACCCTTCATGTAATATTTCTTTTAAACTGAGATCTATTTTATTGTATGCAATATTGATCTCGTTTATTGAGACACTAGAATATTTCATGTCATCACACAAAATGGTATGCATTTTACTTTAATATAAAATGTTTTCCATTAGCACCACCCCACCCCCCTTTCTGGTTTCATAACCCTAAGATTTTTATCTCCCTTCAGTTGGAACAACATTTCTTTCTCCTCTTTATTAAGTTTCCCCCAAAAAAACATATTATCCTGTTTTTTTCTTATTTCTAATTCCAAAACTTTTTCTAAATTTCTTAATTGGGGGTGCAGTGGGGGGTGAAAAGTACTTTTTCATTTTAATTCATTTTTAGGTAGGTCCTGATTCCTGGGCAATAGAATGTTTAAATTTACTTTTCTTAAAAACATCTTAATGTCCAACAGACTCCTGGTTATGTCACCTTTTTTGTGTGGAATGTATTTAAAACCTTTTGAAAGTAAGAAAAAAAGTTATTTCTTTGGTATTGTATTACTAAAATTGTATATAGTAAAATTATTATATACATTCTTATTTCCATCAATCAAAATTTCACTAACAGGGGGGTGGGCTGGGTGGTGTTCTCTTAATACCTCCCCCTCCCCTTTCTTCCCCCCTCTCATCTGAAAATTTGTATCCTGTTGCCCCCTTTTATTGTTCAATCTCTCTGACCTATGCAAGGGCGGATATTCTCTCTCATAGTCCAGACAATCACCATAAGTATTATCATTATTATTATTTTCCTTTTCATCAAATGATGATACCTGGATATGTCTAAATTGTTTGTTATATGAAAAACTAGGTTTTGGGTAACAAGTTTTATTGTCATAATCCCTAAGGTCCCTTTCCATTTTATTCATTTTTCTACTGACCAATTCATTACATTTTATATCAATGTCTTCCCTTATACCAAAATATTTCGCTTTCTCCTCCTCAATACTAAATATTAAGTCAGTTTTAATCTGTTCGTCTATTTGTTCTATTTCTTTTTGTAATGATTCCTGACATCTTACATTCTACCTAATCATCAAACGCAGCATATCCAAACCACACTTGTTAAAAAGTTCAATCAGTTCTTTATAAAAAATCAGTATCATATTGCACATTATTGGGAAATTTGTAAACCCGAAGGCCCTTTGGCACAATTTCCCTTAAAATACATTCTTTCAAATATTCATTTTCTATGGTATATGTTCTATATTTATACATCATTTTGTATAAATTGTCCAATTTGGAACAGTAAGAAACACCACTCCCATGTTGCTTACTCAAGTTCGTTTTGGTTTTAAAGGAGTATTTAGCGTATAACCAATCCTTAATTTCTTTAATATTATTGGCATTGTTAGAATGCATAGTACCTGATGGATTAGCTCTAATGTCCGTTTTTCACTGTCCCTTTCCAGCGTGCCCAATTCCATTATTGTCATTGCCAACTCTCTGGAATATGGTAGGTGTATTGCCTGGATCAAAGGTAGGACCATGGAACTCCTGAGGTTCACCGATGTCTTCTAAAATGCCTATAAGCTCCCTCTCTTGTTCGTCCTCCCTTATAGAAACGCCATTTCTTACTCCTTGACGCTGAGCCATATTCCCACAACTGTTCACTAGTGATTGGCTAAGGGGTGCCGACAGGTCAATCAATTCTGTTAATTGACCAATAAGCTTACGGGTTTGACCTGTTTCATCCGACCCCCTTACTTCCGATGGCAAACACGAGTCCATCCTTTTTCCACAAAAAACCACAGCAACCAAGTTACAAAGTGGAAATTGCACCCAAATCAACCAACAAAAGAATGCCAAAGGTGCAAAAAGGAAGGAATTAGGATACCATCCAAAATCGACTTTATTGTAGAAAAATGCACAGGCAGGCAATAAACACATTAACGCCTTATAGATTAACCACAGCGTTTTTGTCCTGTTGTGTAGACTTCCTCAGATAAAATATCATACACACCAATCCCTTATTTATACCAGATCAAATAGGTAATAAATCAATTAACCAATAAAGAACTGATTGATTTAAACATTTGGAAATTTAAAAACCCACACCATATGTATTGTCAGTAGGAAGAAACATCTTAAAAATGTAATTCATGATTTTAGCTTTACATTATAAGGTTGTCTGAATAAATGCAAACAATATGTTACAAAACATTAAAATGCTTTTAAAATCCATGTGTTAAAAACAAAATAAAAAGGGAAGAAAATATGTTAAATACATAAAACTTCAGTTAAAATGGAATTCCATTCATACACAAGATTCTGTGACCAAATCTAGTGCCATCTGGTGGCCAATGTTTTAATTACTTTCCCAAATGTCTTCAGAGTTTAGCTGCTCTTAGTTTTAAAAGTGGTTTAATAGATATAAAATCATTCAAACCTGGGGCATGATCTGCCTGCAATGTTACTTGCCACCATAATTCCCTATATTCTAGGGTATCTTCCCATGGCCCACCTCTAATAATATATTTAACATTTTCTAACACCAAAAAACAAAAAGTGGCACTTTTACATTCTTTAGTGTGTTTAAACAGTGCATTGGTTTCTTTGCCTATTGATATTTCATAAATATGTTCATAAATCCTCTTTTTTAACTTCCTTTCGGATTTACCCACATAAAAAGAGGCACATATTTTACAGATGGCCAAATGAATGATCCCTTTGGTGTCACAGTTAAAATATTCGGTGCTACTTATCCATCTATTTCTGCTTTTCAAAAAATATTTTTCCACATTAAAAATGTATTTGCATTGATTACTCCGACCACATTTGTAGGTGCCCACTTTTGTCTTACTTTGCATGTTCCCTGTCCTGTTTTCTAAAATATTCTTAATACTGTTAGAGTTTTTATAAACAATCTTATGTGGAATGTCTCTAAGATTTTCTAAATCTGTAATGGAGACGAATCTTTCCCATTCTCTCAAAAATATCTGTTTTACAAATTTATTTATTCCATTGTATTCTAAAACTAGGGCTTGCTCATATTTTTTACCTTGCTCACCTCATTTTTCAACAACCACATATTCCCTATTATTCATAATGGGTTTGAACTTATTTAAACTCCCATTGACCACTTCTTCTCTTATACTTGTTATAAAGTTCAGTGGGTACCCTCTCTCTAAGAACATCTTTTGAAGTACCTCACATTCATTGTGAAAATCATTTTATGCACTAGTCATTCTACTTCCTCTCACAAATTGTCCTTTAATAATATTTTTCTTGCAATGTGCTGGGTGGGATCTGTCAAAATGTAAATAAGAGTTACAAAAGGTTGGTTTTCTATAAATTCTACTTTCAAAGTGGGTCCCTGTTTTGTATATTTCAATATCCAAATAAAACAAATTATTCTCAGAAATATTGTAGGTGAACTTCAAAAATTCAGTTGTATTATTCAAGTAGCACATAAAATCATCAAATCTTTCTCTACCCGCGGTCCAAAAAATTACTATGTCATCCAAGAACCTACGGTATAATATCCAACAATCCTTAAAATCTGAATTAAATATATATTTTTCCTCCCAATTAATAAGAACCAAATTGGCGTAGGTGGGAGCACAGGCTGCACCCATCGCTACCCCTTGTATTTGTTTATAAAATTCCCCGTTAAAATATATAAAATTGTTCTTTAAAATTAAGTCCATTAACCATAGACATATTAATTTGTTATCCTGTGTTAATGTAATATCTTCATAAACTATATCATCCAACATTTTCATCCCTTCCTTGTATGGTATGGAAGAAAATAAATCAATAATATCTATGGTTATGAACAAAATATTATCTTGATACAAGTCATCTGTTATTTCCCTTAATAAATCCCAGGAGTCTCTTAGTACTGTATTTTTATTAAGCCAAAGTTTTTTAAGTTTTTGATCAACATATTTAGCCAAACTATGTGTTTTGGACCCTTCTGCTGCCACAATTGGTCTAAGGGGTGGGTCCCATTCACATTTATGGATTTTAGGTATCCCAAAGATGGCTGGTACTCTGGGTTTCTCTACCATTAAGAAAAGAAAAGTATTATTGTCTATTAACCCTTCATGTAATATTTCTTTTAAACTGAGATCTATTTTATTGTATGCAATATTGATATCGTTTATTGAGACACTCGAATATTTCATGTCATCACACAAAATGGTATGCATTTTACTTTCATATAAAATGTTTTCCATTAGCACCACCCCACCCCCCTTGTCTGGTTTCATAACCCTAAGATTTTTATCTCCCTTCAGTTGGAACAACATTTCTTTCTCCTCTTTATTAAGGTTCCCCCAAAAAAACATATTATCCTGTTTTTTTCTTATTTCTAATTCCAAAACTTTTTCTAAATTTCTCAATTGGGGGTGCAGTGGGGGGGGGTTAAAAGTACTTTTTCATTTTAATTCACTCTTAGGTAGGTCCTGATTCCTGGGCAATAGCATGTTTAAATTTACTTTTCTTAAAAACATCTTAATGTCCAACAGACTCCTGGTTATGTCACCTTTTTTGTGTGGAATGTATTTAAAACCTTTTGAAAGTAAGAAAAAAAGTTCTTTCTTTGGTATTGTATTACTAAAATTGTATATAGTAAAATTATTATATACATTCTTATTTCCATCAATCAAAATTTCACTAACAGGGGGGTGGGCTGGGTGGTGCTCTCTTAATACCTCCCCCTCCCCTTTCTCCCCCCTCTCATCTGAAAATTTGTATCCTGTTGCCCCCTTTTATTGTTCAATCTCTCCGACCTATGCAAGGGCAGATATTCTCTCTCATAGTCCAGACAATCACCATAAGTATTATCATTATTATTATTTTCCTTTTCATCAAATGATGATACCTGGATATGTCTAAATTGTTTGTTATATGAAAAACTAGGTTTTGGGTAACAAGTTTTATTGTCATAATCCCTAAGGTCCCTTTCCATTTTATTCATTTTTCTACTGACCAATTCATTACATTTTATATCAATGTCTTCCCTTATACCAAAATATTTCGCTTTCTCCTCCTCAATACTAAATATTAAGTCAGTTTTAATCTGTTGGTCTATTTGTTCTATTTCTTTTTGTAATGATTCCTGACATCTTACATTCTCCCTAACCATCAAACGCAACATATCCAAACCACACTTGTTAAAAAGTTCAATCAGTTCTTTATAAAAATCAGTATCATATTGCACATTATTGGGAAATTTGTAAACCCGAAGGCCCTTTGGCACAATTTCCCTTAAAATACATTCTTTCAAATATTCATTTTCTATGGTATATGTTCTATATTTATACATCATTTTGTATAAATTGTCCAATTTGGAACGGTAAGAAACACCACTCCCATGTTGCTTACTCAAGTTCGTTTTGGTTTAAAGGAGTATTTAGCGTATAACCAATCCTTAATTTCTTTAACATTATTGGCATTGTTAGAATGCATAGTACCTGATGGATTAGCTCTAATGTCCGTTTTTCTCTGTCCCTTTCCAGCGTGCCCAATTCCATTATTGTCATTGCCAACTCTCTGGAATATGGTAGGTGTATTGCCTGGATCAAAGGTAGGACCATGGAACTCCTGAGGTTCGCCGACGTCTTCTAAAATGCCTATAAGCTCCCTCGCTTGTTCGTCCTCCCTTATAGAAACGCCATTTCGTACTCCTTGACGCTGAGCCATATTCCCACAACTGTTCACTAGTGATTGGCTAAGGGGTGTCAACAGGTCAATCAATTCTGTTAATTGACCAATAAGCTTACGAGTTTGACCTGTTTCGTCCGACCCCCTTACTTCCGATGGCAAACACGAGTCCATCCTTTTTCCACAAAAAACCACATCAACCAAGTTACAAAGTGGAAATTGCATCCAAATCAACCAACAAAAGAACGCCAAAGGTGCAAAAAGGAAGGAATTAGGATACCATCCAAAATCGACTTTATTGTAGAAAAAATGCACAGGCAGGCAATAAACACATTAACGCCTTGTAGATTAACCACAGCGTTTTCGTCCTGTTGTGTAGACTTCCTCAGATAAAATGTCATACACACCAATCTCTTATTATACCAGATCAAATAGGTAATAAAACAATTAACCAATAAAGAACTGATTGATTTAAACATTTGGAAATTTAAAAACCCACACCATATGTATTGTCAGTAGGAAGAAACATCTTAAAAATGTAATTCATGATTTTAGCTTTACATTATAAGGTTGTCTGAATAAATGCAAACAATATGTTACAAAACATTAAAATGCTTTTAATATCCATGTGTTAAAAACAAAATAAAAAGGGAAGAATATATGTTAAATACATAAAACTTCAGTTAAAAAGGAATTCCATTCATACACAAGATTCTGTGACCAAATCTAGTGCCATCTGGTGGCCAATGTTTTAATTACTTTCCCAAATTTCTTCAGAGTTTAGCTGCTCTTAGTTTTAAAAGTGGTTTAATAGATATAAAATCATTCAAACCTGGGGCATGATCCGCCTGCAATGTTACTTGCCACCATAATTCCCTATATTCTAGGGTATCTTCCCATGGCCCACCTCTAATATTATATTTAACATTTTCTAACACCAAAAAACAAAAAGTGGCACTTTTACATTCTTTAGTATGTTTAAACAGTGCATTGGTTTCTTTGCCTATTGATATTTCATAAATGTGTTCATAAATCCTCTTTTTTAACTTCCTTTCGGATTTACCCACATAAAAAGAGGCACATATTTTACAGATGGCCAAATAAATGATCCCTTTGGTGTCACAGTTAAAATATTCGGTGCTACTTATCCATCTATTTCTGCTTTTCAAAAAATATTTTTCCACATTAAAAATGTATTTGCATTGATTACACCGACCACATTTGTAGGTGCCCACTTTTGTCTTACTTTGCATGTTCCCTGTCCTGTTTTCTAAAATATTCTTAATACTGTTAGAGTTTTTGTAAGTAATCTTATGTGGAATGTCTCTAAGATTTTCTAAATCTGTAATGGAGACAAATCTTTCCCATTCTCTCAAAAATATCTGTTTTACAAATTTATTTATTCCATTGTATTCTAAAACTAGGGCTTGCTCATATTTTTTACATTGCTCACCTTGTTTTTCAACAACCACATATTCCCTATTATTCATAATGGGTTTGAACTTATTTAATCTCCCATTGACCACTTTTTCTCTTATACTTGTTATAAAGTTCAATGGGTACCCTCTCTCTAAGAACATCTTTTGAAGTACCTCACATTCATTGTAAAAATCATTTTCTGCACTAGTCATTCTACTTCCTCTCACAAATTGTCCTTTAATAATATTTTTCTTGCAATGTGCTGGGTTGGAGCTGTCAAAATGTAAATAAGAGTTACAAAAGGTCATTTTTTTTGGGTAGTTTGCAGAACAAATGTATGTACAAAGCAAGTCTGTGATCAACACCGGCTAAGCGGCTACCCCTGATCATACTGTAATGTGCAGACTGACTGATGCTAGAAACTGCTACTACTCAAAGAATGGGTGAGTGGAGTATGCATGGGCTAAGGGGAGTTTTCCTGTTGTGCCATTTAGAGAAGCCAGCACTCCTCACCTTGCTGATGAAATATAATTTGGTTAGAATGAGGCCATAAGAGGGTAGAACAACAGTAAACAAGAAGTATTAATAAGTCATACAAATGTTAAAGTTACCACTGAAAGACAAAATGACAAACATCTATGCCATGAAAAGAAAGCTAACTAGTCTAAATTGTAAGTTAGTACTTCTTCAGAAACAAATCCTGACAAATCTCGTAATGATATTAGCAGATGCCAAAACTGTTAGGAATAGAAAATAAGCGGTTCAGCAGGATAATTTATTTTTTAAAAATGGGTCTATTTTAATATTATGTTAAAATATGTGGCCAATTGAATTAAAAAAGGAAGCATAGAAAAACTAGGCATGTTTGTTTTAGTAAAGGCAAAAGCTAAGATCTTACAAACAGAATACAAAAGGAGCCTCTAAAAGGTAAAGGCTTGTTATCATAAATAAAGTATGCAAGCAATGAATGCAAAGGCCAGGCATGTAGTTATGTGTCAGGAATGATGGAACAGAATCAACTCACTGATAAAATGCATTTATTTATTTATTTACGTATGTATGTATTAGCATTTGTTTACTGGGATAGTCTGTCAGGACACAAGGCCCCCTTTTGTGAAATGTAGACAAAGATTTTGAAGAAGAAATAAAGACACACTTAAAATGTTTACACACAGAGGATATGATAAGACATAAGTGTTAGAAGCTTTAAATAGGGTTAGAACTAAATGTTATAAAGGTGAATATCTAAGCAGAAGAAGAAACTCAGTAAATACACATAATGAGGGACTTCCATTTATTGAGCTAATAGATTCTGACAAAAGAAGAGGTAGGGGAGATGTAGGAAATAATAGTGCCAACCACACTAGTAAGATGATCTACTTTGTGACTATTTACAATATAAATAAAAAAACACAGGTATCGGAGCAACGCAAGGCTTTCAGGGTCCAAAATCATCCAATCCACAATGAAGCAGTTCAGTCCACAGTAAAAAGATTTATTCAGAAACCATAATAAAAATAAAAATAAAAATAAAAATAAGAATTAATAGATTTTGACAAAAGAAGAGGTAGGAGACGTAGGAAATAATAATGCCAAACACACAGGTAAGATTATTTACTTTGTGACTATTTACAATATATTAAGTCAACAAATTGTGCAAATGTTACATTACTATTGGCCTATGTTGTTCAAATATGGTATTTTAGAACAATGTTTAGCAAATAAACTTTTGATTTCTTATAAAAAGGGGCGTAGTACTTCTGATATAATAGTGCATAGTAAATTTCAAATGCCTTAAGTACGAACACATAGACAGATTATTTTAAGATGTGGCACTTTAAGCTCTGGGAAATCTTCCATTTGTTTTCCTGCTGTAAAGAACTTTCCTAATATTAATTCTGTATTTTATTTTCCAAATGGATGTTATACTTGCAATACAGAGGGAACTGTGTATATTTTGAAATGTCCATGTAACAAGATTTATGTAGGTGAAAGTAAACAAAAGTTTAAAGTGCATCTTCAAGAACATATAAGGGGCATTATAACGTTAACTGTGATAGTCCTTTAGCTATGCATTTTAAAGAATTTCATGCAAGTAATTTTAAACTGTTGCAAGGTTGTGTTTTTTTTTTGTTCAAACTTTTTTATTGAGATTTCCAACAAGACAACAAAAATTTGCATTTTAAATAACAATACTGATAAACTATGTACAATTTTTACAAAGGCATCAGATTCAAAAAATAAGGGAATAACAACATATTATAAACATATAGTAAGGTCATACAATTTCCAGTGTTCCTTGTTTCCAATTTAATTAAATAGATGATTGTAGATCTGAATTCATTGTCTTAACAAGGGAGAGGACTTTCTCCCAAGGATTATGTCAAAAGATTTTAATACTCTTAACATATACTGGAAGAATCACGCAGCTAAAGGTAGGCCAAAAAAGAGTTTATTTTACATGCATGGAGACCTGCCACAAAGTACTTGGTATGTCAGCAGTCTAATTTCTGTACACTTTACATGGGTTTTTATACCCTCTTCTACACATACACAGCAGCTGGTTACTAGATAAGGAATTTCAGTCAAGGCTATAAATTCACTCACTGGAGCCTTAGATGGTCAAAAGTCAGACACAAGATAAGTTGGTGCCTACATCAAGGTAACATCTATGCACTCCTCCTTGGTCAGAGGTCAGTCCCAAGATAGGCCTGTGCCTGGACCAAGGTAGCATCTGTGCATTCCTTTCTGGTCAGCAAATTCCTTACAAGAAAAACAACTCATTTTAGCTTATTTCTTTGCACGCAATGCAGTTTCACATTTTAACCCTTCCTAAACAGGATACAAAGATGTTGAACACAAAGATTCTTACTACATTTCCCCCCTAACAACACTTTGTATCACCAGTAATACATTTTATTCATACAGTTTTTTGCATGATTCATTTTCTGTATTTTCAGAATAATAAGCTTTAGTTGCATTGGCAGATAATACACTTGATATTATCATTCGGATGCAAGGAATGCAACAACAACCCAACAGTAGGAATATAATGGCACCAACACATACAGCAATTAAGACATTCATGAGTACTGTTCCCCAATTTCCAAACCAATTTTGGAAAAAGTCAGTCAATGGATTCTGTCCTGGTTTTGTAAGTTCAGAAACTTGTTGTAAGATCTCCAAATGACTGTCTATATCATGCTCATGGTCCGGTATAAATGAACAACACTCCTCCTGGATAAGAGCGCAAGTACCTCCTTTCGCCGCTAGGGTGAAATCGAGCGCCATACGATTCTGCAACACTACAGTCCTCATTGCAGTTAACTCATCCGTCACCAATTCTAGCACAGAAAAAGTTGCATTGCTCAGAGTTACTAACAGTTTTGACAGTTTTCTGAGCTCCCAAATAGATTTTACTGTCCCATAAGCTGGAAGAATACCAGCCCAAGAAATAATATCATCGCCCAAGTCCATGTGTGACAGCCCCTTGCTGCTGCTATGGGCCAAATTGTGGTGATAGATCCAGGATGCATCAACATTACCTACAGGATTAACAGGTTTATTAACAGCACGTACATTTCGTATTTTACCTTGGGGAAGAGAAAATGTATGTCTTATAGCTGGTGCTAAATAGCCCAAAAAACAACTGCCTGACCAATTCCTTGGTAACCATTTGTATGCTTTTCTACCACAGATAAAATAACAATCATTCCTTTTGAGGGTAATATTTCCTGGAGTAGAATGATTTCCTTTGTCTTGTAGCCCTTTAAACAAAAGATCATACACAGATAACATTTTTTCAAAGAAACTTGTGTCATTAATAAGCCCTGTACTATTAATAAGCACTTTTATGGGCCTGAAACTCGTTGCACAGTGTCCATCTATTGTACAGTTATGAATTATGGTTACATTACATTGACTCCATCCAACCTTAATTTTTCCAGATCTTTGGAAACATACAGTTCCATTCTGGCGACCCATGAGGGGTAATGCTATTTTGTCCTTTAAGGCTACTTCTGAAGTTTCAAATAGTAAATTAGTCCATGTATCATTTGCCCCCAAAGGGACTGTACCTAACATCAGACCACCATGTACAGTAGGGATAGCTGTGCATATCCAACAATTTGAAACATTAAAAGACAAAGCATATGTATATTTAATGGCTTGGTACGTATTAAAGGGTGGATGCCAAGCTGTATTTTCATCTCTCTTCACTTGGCTAGTTTCGTTTGAAAATAAAAACGGCCAAAACAGAAAAACAACACTCCCACTTACTAGTAACAAAATTATTTTGCAATGCCTTTGTGGGAAGGGCTGCTCCCTTCTGGTATTTTTCTGCATTGCTACAATAGTCAAAAAAAATTCACATAGACAGAACTACTACTCAGTGTTCCTCAGGGGAACTCAGGTTTTTTTCTAGCTCAAACTGTTTAACAATTTTGCAATGTGTCAAGTGGATCCACGATGGTCGCTCCTTTATTCGGACTGCTGTGGGTGTCAAAATGAAAACCTGGTATGGACCTTCCCACTTCGGTGAGGCCCACGTTTTCCTCTTGACAATTTTAGCCCACACCCACTCGCTAGGTTTCACTTCCAGGATCCTGTTGTTCTTCTGATCTGAAAAATAATCATTCATTAGAGAAGTGTTAGTTTTTGTCAGCATTTTCCTCATGTAATCTGCTATCTCTTCACCCCCCTCACGTTCCGCAGGCAAAAGACCTTGCCACTGCGGGACATAATAAGGTCTCCCATATAATAGTTCAAATGGTGTGACCCCTTTTGAAGTGGGAGTAGTACGCATTGACAGGAGTGCCAGAGGTAAGCAGTTTATCCAAGCCTGATGTGTCTCGGCCATGAGTTTACGTAACTTGCCTTTGAGAATGCCATTATGGCGTTCAACCAACCCTGCTGACTGTGGGTGGTAGGCACAATGGTGTTTTAACTCAATTTGAAAAATGGCAGCCAGCTTTTGAATAACTTGGTTTACGAAATGTGTACCATTATCAGAATAGATGCGTGTAGGTAGCCCAAAATGAGGGATAATGTTATTTGTAAGGGCCTTGGCTACTGACAATGCATCTGGGTGTGCTACCGGAAAAGCTTCTACCCATTTTGTAAAAGCATCAATAATGACTAACACAAATCGCTTCTGTTGAACAGGAGTTAGTTCAATAAAATCCATACAGATTGTGTGAAATGGATACGGAGGCAGCGGAAAAGCTGCTGGGGTGATCCGCACCCTATCACCATGGTATCGTGCACAAAGCAGGCACGAGAAACAAAATCATTTAGCATACGCTATAAAGCCCTTGGTCCAGAAAATTTGCTGGATTATCTGAACCATAGCAGCAGGGCCCAGGTGCGATGGGCCATGCGTCACTAATGAGGCATACCTAAAAAGGTTTGTTGGCAAGACATACTTATCATTTGGACCTACAAACACTCCCTGCTTCTGAATAGCCCCATATTTAACCCATCGCTGTTTTTCCTGAACTGTACTAAGTTCCTGCATTACCTGTAAAGTTTGTAGATCAAATTTATCTGTAGGGTGAAGGTCTTTTTGTGTGGTCTCGAGTGCAAAAGTAGAGGTTAAGGCTACACTTTTTGCAGTTTTATCAGCTAGTGCATTTCCAAGTGATACTGGATCCTTGGCATTTGTGTGTGCTGCGCACTTACAGATGGCCAATCCCCGTGGCAGTTGGACAGCTTGTAAGAGGCTAAGAATTAAATCCTTGTGGGTTATTTCTTTTCCTGAGGCCGTAACCATTCCCCTATTTTTCCATTGCTGTGCAAAGACATGGACCGTGGAAAAAGCATACTGACTATCTGTGTAGATAGTAACTGCCTTATCCTTGGAGATGGTACATGCTCTGGACAAAGCAAACAATTCGGCCGCTTGTGCGGACAGGTTCCTGGGGAGAGGTTTTGCCTCTAGTACCTTAGTCTCAGTTGTGACTGCATAACCCACTTGTGTGATACCTGCCTCATTTTTACGTGCTGACCCATCTACAAACAGGGTCCAATCTGAATTTGCCAAAGGTTGGTCCTTAAGGTCTGGTCTTGGTAAGACATTAGAGTGTATTAAGTCTAAACACAGGTGAGGGGCACCGTCATCAGCTGTAGGTAACAGCGTGGCTGGATTAAGAGTAGTGCATCGCTCAATGGTCATGTGTGGTTGGGATAATAACGTTGTCATGCAGGATAAGTGTCTGCTAGGAGAGAGAAAGGTAACTTTATCCTGTAGTAGTATTATCACAACAGAATGTGGTACTCGTAAGGTGAGGTCATGAAATAAAACTAAGGTTGCAGACGCTTGCACAGCCTGTGCGGCTGCGACTACAGCTTGTACACATTGTGGCAAGGATCGTGCCACTGTGTCCAATTTACTAGAATAAAAAGCTAATGGCCTCAACTTATCCCCATAAGTTTGCAACAGAACCGATGTCATAAAGCCCTGCTTACAATCTACTGTCCGAACAAAAGGTTTTGCATAGTCAGGGAAGCTAAGTGTTGCAGATCCTGCTATCAGTTGCTTTACCCTAGTAAATGCCTGTATTGCCTTATCTGTCCATTGCAGCGCATCATGTGCTGCCATGGGAAGTGCAAAAATAAGTTCTGAAAGTGGACTTACTTCCTCTGCATAATTGGGAATCCAACTACGACAAAAGTTTGTTATTCCTAAAAATGACATCATTTCTTTTTTTGTACTAGGCATCGGTGCCTGTAAAATGGCTTCTTTTCTACAGTTATCTAGTTGTCTACCAGCATTTGAAATGGTATAGCCTAGATACCGTACTTCAGTTCTACAAAATTGTAATTTAGATTTATTTACCTTATGTCCCTCTTTCGCCAAAAAAATGCAACAACCGAATAGTTTCGGACTCACAGACAGCCTCTGTGGGTGCAGCCAGTAAGATGTCGTCCACGTACAATAGTAGATGACAGCCATGCTCTGGTTGAAACTGTGCCAGGTTGGTCGACATTTCTTGCGAAAAGATTGTAGGGCTCTCACAATATTCCTGCAGCAGTCTTGTGTATGTGTACCACTTGCTCATAAATGTAAAGGCGAACCAAAACCTACTATCTTCCTGTAGAGGGATAGAAAAAAATGCGTTACTGATATCAATGACAGAAAAATACTTGTCCATGGGAAGGATAGCATTTAACAACACAGATGGATCTGGGACCACAGGAGCCCCTGGTACTACAGCAGCATTCACAGCCTGCAGATCCTGCACCATTCTCCATGTCCCGTCTGGTTTCCTTACTGGGAACAAGGGTGTATTACACGGTGAATCTGTGCATGGAACTAAAACCCCAGCTCTCAGTAGAGCTGTGATCATCGGTAAAATGCCTTCTTCTGCCTTTTTACTTAATGGATACTGACGCTTATGAGGTCTAAAATCGGATTTTGGAGTTATTTTAACCTGTCCTGCTGTTCTCATTAACCCAATGTCATGCTGCCCTAGGGACCATAAGGAATTTGGTAATGACTGTAGTTTCACTTCTTCTTGTGGGGTCAGAAAGCATAGTCAGGATGGCAATTCTCCTGTCGGTATTAACCGATCTTCTCGAAGATGTACTGTTGGTCTGGCTTGGGTTACCCAATTCAACTTCTGTACCTGAACTCCCTTACCTGCCAGCTGTTCCGGCATCAGTTTTGACCACTCGGTAACCTTTTTCCCAACTATATACCATGCCATTTGTTCTTCCCTAGTCACAGATACATGTGGGATTGAGGTATTCCGAAAAAGCTGTTGCATGTCTCTTGTGAGACTACAAGTAACTGCGGAGTTCCCTGCTCTGTCCCAATAAAGATTTTGTAATAGAATCCTAGTCACCTTATGTTTAAAAAATTGTTCTTCATACTTGGGATCGGGTCCCACATTTTTTCTGTAATACATTGTACAGTGTAGTTGTTTGGCAGCCTCTGGTAACTGGATAGCCGTACCGTGTTTGCTCAAAGCTAGATTCGTTAACTCTTTGGCCACGCTTTGTGGTCCTGTTTCAATAAGATCATTACTATACCAGTAATGTAAATCCCCTTGCCCTACCTGCAACATTTCATCCTGGATTGCCATACGCTTAGCCAAGTTTCCTGATGCAGTTGGTACCGCTGCTATTCCAAAAACATGCATCAAATCTCTTCCTAATAAGTTAACAGGGCAAATCCGGGAGATAATCACTCGAAATCTGATAGTTTGATTAGTTTCAGGGTCCGTAAACCATAAAGGTTTAGACAAAAGTTCCTTATAAATGAGGCCATCGGCCGCTTTGACTAGTACATAGTCATCAGTAGCCACACTGGATGGCAATGCAGTATGTTTTAGTAAGGTTTTGGAAGCCCCTGACTCACATAGAAATTCTATGTCTTTCCCTTCAACCTGTAATATAATTACTGGTTGCACTTCTAACTGCATAGTCGTACCTAGAGCTGTCAGACTAACAACCTGATATTCACCTTTTTCTGAAAAGTCCGTCATCTCATGTTCCCATCCTGCACATTCCCCTTTACCTTCTTCATTTGCATCCTCAAAATCATCCTCATTTTGCATTACTGGCTCTTGCCAGTCGACCTCAACGCCTGGGTCTGGTTCATCCGTGCTGCCATCATATAGTCATGCTGAACTATGCTCTGGAGCAGCAGCGGGTTTTCCAGGATTCCGGCAATCCCTTGCAAAATGCCCTTTCTTACCACACTTAAAACATTCCCCTCTTTTTTGTCTGCCTTCGTAATCTTCAGAATGTCCTACATTCCCCCTCCCTCTGCCTCTACCTCGTCCCCTTCCTCTACCTCTGTTGGCCGGATTGTGTACTAACATAAGTGTCCCATCCGCACTCACTGCAAAGGTTTGAGCCTGTTTCCTTTTCCTTTCCTCGAGATATTTTTCTGCATGTCTTGCATACTCCAGTAGAGGTTGCAGACGTGCCGTCCTATGGTCTATCATGTGCTTTTGAATGAAGTTACTAACTGCAGTTCTGCACCCTTTTAAAAAGGCATTTTTTAGTTGCTGTTCATAAGGTGAATCCACTTTTTGATAATGTGGTTTTTCTATTCCACTATGATTTTCAAAGCACCGGTTAAGTCTTTGTAAATAATGATCTACTTTTTCATCTTCAGCTTGTACACACTGATTAATACAAGTCCAATCTGCCCTAGGCTTCCACTGTTTCATAATACGCTTTAGCAAGTCCTGTGTTTGTGTCTTATATGTTTCAGAACCAAAAGCACGTGGTTTACTATCTGCCCTAGTCAGAGGATCCCAATTCCCACAAATTAAATGCCAATCTGGTCCTAAGATTTGGCGTATTACCTGTTCCAATTCAACGGAATTTAATTTGTAACTTTCCATCATACCTGCAATGTCCTCGCAAAATTTTGTCATATCTAATTTTGGGTGTGGTATGCCCTCCACAGCTTTTCGGATGTCTTCCCGTGTCCAAGGTCGGTAAACTAAAATAGTGGGACCTTGACCCGGTGTTCCTGCCTGTGGGTTTGCTACTTCTATAAGAGGATATGAGTCTGTAGATACCGTATTTAATTCAGCTTCTTGCATTTCGGCTTCCTTACGCGTCCATTCTGATTTATCTATATTACGGCTCCGGAGTTCCAGGGTTTCACCTACTTGTTTTGTCAGTACTACGGGGGGTACAGTTTTATCCTGATTCTCTGTGTCATCTTCCTGATACTGGGGTGGACTAAC
Source organism: Protopterus annectens (assembly GCF_019279795.1). Taxonomy (NCBI): domain Eukaryota; kingdom Metazoa; phylum Chordata; order Ceratodontiformes; family Protopteridae; genus Protopterus; species Protopterus annectens. Next base: position 649,383,156 of record NC_056751.1, on the reverse strand, counting down.
CCTGTCTTTAGTGACGTCAGGATACAAGGGTGGGGCTGTTGGTTTACGACAGACAATAGATGTTTCATCATCTTCTTTGTGGACAAAAAATGCACCTTTTGCACTCGAGCCACTACTTCCCTTATTTGAAAATTGTTCCTTATATCTCTTATTAGCTTCTTCTAACCATTTCTGTGCTTGAGGAAATCCTACCTTTTTTTGTTTCTTAACCTTACCTCCTGTGTCCCTGCACAGGTCTCTCACTAGATTTTGACATTCTGATCTATTTAAGGTACCACTAAACCCATAATTTTTCTTCCATTTTTTCATATATTTCAAGTTTTTCGGATGTAATTTAAACATATATTCCTCATCCTCAGTCCTTTTATTTAAGCAGCCCTTACTAACACAGCAACTGCTTCCTATTCCCATTTTTCTTATTTAAAAGAAAAACTGTTTCCTTTTCCTGAGATCTCTACCGGTCTTTTGTAAAATTTTAAACAAAAGAAATTCCTTTATGACTAGTCCCTTAAAAAACTTTTACAAAATAAAAAAAGCTTACCTTACTGTGGATCTTCCGCCCTCGTTCGTCACCGTCCCACGGATCGAATCTAAGAGTGACTGGCCTCTACTTTCGACTTCTTCGTCGGAGGTCTTTCCATTCAAGGGAGCCCGAGATTCGTTCTCCCCTTCCTGTACAGGTTTTTTAGTCCCTCTTATGCGATTCATACCATGAAGAGGTGGCCCCACGTTCTTGGGCGCCAGAAATGTCAAAAGATTTTAATACTCTTAACATATACTGGAAGAATCACGCAGCTAAAGGTAGGCCAAAAAAGAGTTTATTTTACATGCATGGAGACCTGCCACAAAGTACTTGGTATGTCAGCAGTCTAATTTCTGTACACTTTACATGGGTTTTTATACCCTCTTCTACACATACACAGCAGCTGGTTACTAGACAAGGAATTTCAGTCAAGGCTATAAATTCACTCACTGGAGCCTTAGATGGTCAAAAGTCAGACACAAGATAAGTTGGTGCCTACATCAAGGTAACATCTATGCACTCCTCCTTGGTCAGAGGTCAGTCCCAAGATAGGCCTGTGCCTGGACCAAGGTAGCATCTGTGCATTCCTTTCTGGTCAGCAAATTCCTTACAAGAAAAACAACTCATTTTAGCTTATTTCTTTGCACGCAATGCAGTTTCACATTTTAACCCTTCCTAAACAGGATACAAAGATGTTGAACACAAAGATTCTTACTACAGATTATTAGTCCATTTTCTGGGGAAAATTCTTAGTTCTTTGTTTTTTTATTTCCAAAAGAGCTACTTCTTCCGGCAGAATTAAAAAATCTTTAATAGTTGGAGTGAAGGACAAATTCCATCTACTTGTAATATATTTTTTGGCTACTGCCAGCATTGTCCAGAGTAAATATTTATTTTTGTTTTTCATTGTAATAGACTCATTTACATTCCAAATTATTAAAGATTTTGATAATATGAACGAATCAGTAAAAATAGTTGAAGAAATTTTCCAATTTCATTCCAAAATTTCTTAATTAGAGAACATTCATAAAATATATGAGACTCTTACATTTTAGGGAACATCTCCAACATATTATTTCTTTAGAAAGATTAAATTTAGCAATTTTATTAGGGGTATAGAAAGCCGTATGCAAGAATTTCCAGGAAAAAAATCCTCCAGACTTGTAGCTTGGATGTTAGTTTATTGGAGTGCAGGAGATTAGTTTTATTCTCCAAAGTTAGGGACATTGTATAATCTTTAGTAATAAAATTCCAAAATTTCTGATTAGGTTTTATAAATAATAATAATCAAGTTCTCCATATAGTATTTCATGTATAATAAGTATAAATTTAGGCAATGATTTAAAGGAAGAATTCGCTATTGTCCTACATAGAGCTTCAGTAAATGGAATTAAGCTATTAAGAGCTAACCAATCTGATTCTGATAGATTAAATGGCTCAATTAAATTTTGTGCATCTAGCGTGACTAAGTTCATTGCACATTGGTACCAACACGTAATTTTTTTTTTAATTTCCCAATTATTAAGAGTATCTGTATTGATATTATTAAAAATGTCCTTGTAATTTTAAAAGGGAATAATAAGTGTATCCATAATTTAATATCAATATTGATATTGATGACATTTCTAAAAGTGTTGTAGATATAGTTTATAAACTTTAGATTTGTGAGTTTAATAATGTTATATTGTAAATTAACACAAAGTACATACCAAATTTGTTGTTTTGTTCATTAAATTGTACATTTTTTATTAATTTATTCTCATTTAGAATAATAGTACTTTGAAGAGACTTCCAAGCTGAAGAAAACTTTGGATCTATCCAATTTAAGATAATTTTAAGATTAGAAGCTTTAATATATGATTCTAAATCTGGAAAATTTATTCCTGCAAGCTCCCAAGGTCTAATATGATTTGATAAAGCTATTCTATTTTTTTTTTGATACCATAAAAATTTTAAAAGTATTTTATTTATTTCTCTTAGAAGACTTTTACTGGGTAATATGGGAATAGATAATGCAATGTAATTTATCTTTGGTAATAATACCATTTTAATTAATTGTAGTCTATCTTCAAATTTTAAGCATAGTTTATTCCATTTCTCTGTAAGAATTTTTAAATTATTTATAATATTGTTATAGTTCGTATTTAAGGTTAAATCAATGTTCTCACACAAAACAATCCCTAAATATTTTAAAGAGGATACTTGTTTCCCAATTATTTCATTTGTAGTTTATTCATTGGTATCATTGAGATTTCTTTTATTTAGTAGTAAATGGTTAGATTTAGAATTACAAATTTTTAATCCTTAAATACAGTAAACATTTTTAATTAATAAGTCTAATTCTTGTAGGGATTCCAATGAATTTCTTAAAGTAAGTAAGATATCATCAGCAAATAACATTATCTTAGAATCAAATTGATTATATATATTAATTCCTTTTATTTTATTATTTAATTGGATTGCCATTGAGAAAGGTTTTATCGCTAGTGCAAATAGAATTGGGGACACTGGGCATCCTTGTTTGGTGCCCTTAGTTATTTCAATAGATTCAGACATAAATGGTCCTAATTTTACATAAGCTAAATTGTTATTATAAATATTTTGTATAAAAGTAATGAATTGGCTAGGAAATGTATATGATTCAAGAATTTTAAAAAGAAAATTCCAATTTAATGAGTCAAAGGCTTTTTCAATGTCAAGAGTAATTATAAGAGCTTCTTGATTATCTCTATATAAAATATCTATGGTAGTTAGTATTATTTGAATGTTATCTTGGGTATGTCTATTATAAATAAAGCCTGTTTGATTTTCAGAGATGAGGTGTGTTAATGATTTTTTAAATCTATTAACTAGAATAGATATTAATATTTTATAATCATTATTAATCAAAGATATTGGTCTATATGAACTACAGAGACTAGAATATTTGTTTTCTTTTAATATAGGAGTAATTAATGAATACCTCCATGAGGGTGGAATTGTACCTTGTAAATATGATTCATTTAAAATTTTGTGCAGAACTGATATAGCAGAGGATGGCAATAGTTTATATATGTCATTGTTAATACCATCTATACCTGGAGTTTTGTTATTTTTGCTTTCTGTAATTTTTTCAGTAATTTCCTTTAGTGAAATTTGTTTCTGTATATCATTTATTCATTTTTCTGGTAGTTTTTTTAATTTGGAAAAGTCTAAGTCATATTCCGAAGTTCTATATTGAAATTCTTTAATTTTGTATTGTTCCAAAAAATGATATTTGAAAGCATCCAAAATGTCACTTATATCTGAGACTTTTTTCCCCTCCACCCTTCATGAACCACACTCACAGTATTATTTTCAGTGGATTGTCTTTTAACTCTTATTGCTAAATTGTGCATATGTTTTGGAGACATAGAAAAATAATTTAGTTTTAGTTTTTCTAAAGCTAAGTTAGTTTTGTGAGTTAGGATGCCAATATATTTTTTATTTAAAGATTCAAGTTTTTTTTCTTATCTGACAAAATTCTCGAATTATCGTTGTTAATTATAGTTATTTGTTTTTGTATGGTAGATAATTCAGACTCCCATTCCTTTGTTTTATTATTAGACCATGTTATGATTTTGCCATATAAATATGCTTTCAGAGAATGTCATATAATTACCATATTTACCTCACTTGTTAAATTTATATCTAGGAAATATTTTATTTCTGAATCTAACCAAGGTTTAAACTGTTTTAATATAGTAATATAAATTGGGATTCTTTTAGTATATATCAATTTCTTAAAGTCTGTTTGAATATTAAAAATAAGTGCATTGTGATCAGACAGAGGACATGGGGTTATTATAAAATATGATATTTTTGTTTTTAGATCTTGAGATATAAAGATTTTATCAATTCTAGTCTGAGTGTTGTGTCTAAAATCACAGTGAGAGAATTCTAAAGAATTGTCAGTTTTGAGATAAAACAAATCATATAATTGTGAGTTATTTATCCATTTTTTAAAAGAATTATCCCTATAGAGGTAGCATGGAAAGGTCTTTTGTTAGAGGTTTCTGAATCATTAAATAGATAGTTAAAATCTCCTCCTAGAATTAAACTACCCTTAGTATTTTTGGTGATACGTTCTAAATTTTTTTTATTGTTTTTGTTCTACTTCCAGGGAGCAATAAGCATTAACTAATGTCCAGAGTCTATTACTAAATTTTATTATTATAATTGATAAAATACCTTCCTTATCTTAATAATTATAAATTACTTGAGGAGAAAGTATGTTTTTCTTCCATAGTGTTAAAACTCCTCTAGTTTTTTGATGTGTGAAGAATTAGATAATTTCAAGTATTCATTTGGGTTCCAAGTAAAGCTATCATTTGTTTTTAAGTGAGTTTCTTGTATAAAGATTACTTGAGCTTTATTTAATTTTAGGTACTTTAGTAAATTGAATCTTTTCCTTGGGTTATTTAACCCATTAACATTTAAAGAAAAAAAAGTTAAGTCCATCTTAATTTTTTATTGATTAGAGAAATTAGAGTAGTGTAGTAATAAGTATTTATTTTATTTACATCATGTATAACCTTCATGAAAAGTATATATTTTAATGACAGATTGTTAATTCCCATTAAAGAATTTAATTTAAAACTAAGTTGAGGCCTGAAAAAGAAAAAAAAAAATCTTAAAAAGTGACTAATCTTCAATAAACCATTTAACTGACATAGAATGAGTATCATTTCTAATTTGACAGAACAAAGATATTCAGTCAGATTAACCATTTTTATTTTATTTATTTATTTATTTAACATTTGTTGACCGGGAAAGTCCGACTAGGTTCCACAGATCCTGTTTTCAGCAGAGGCCCGGGGAGAAATGCTCCAGACGCATATCTTTAGAATGTGGGAGGAAACCGGAGTACCCGGAGGAAACCCACGCAAACGCAGGGAGAACATGCAAACTCAACACAGAAGGCACCCCGGCCGAGAATCGAACCAGAGAACCTCTTGCTGTGAGGCGACAGCATTAACCGCTGCACCACTGCGCCGCCCATCGTTTACTAACAATATTCATCAAAGTAGGCGAGTCTGAGCTCCAAGCTTAGCATCCTGAAGACCTCTTACTTATAGTAGAAGTTTACATTTGTATTACTTTTTGATCAAAGTTATAGTTAAGAATATTTGTGAGGAAGTTTCCATACCTTTAACTTAAAACAATATTCTGTTATATCTTAATTTGTACAGATTCAAATAATTGATAAAGTACTTAAAATTTCAACTACCATGCAATTTTAACTTCCATTATCTATAAATTATAATGGAAAATAATAATGGAACAGATCCCAAATTTCTTTGAAGTTAAAGTTAAAGTTTTATATGAGCATTCTTACTCAAAGAAGTATTAAAACAGATTTTAGTCAGTTACTGTTCTGGTTCCCCTCATTATATACAAATAAATTACTAAAACAGAGAAAACAAAGAAATAATTTGAATACATGCAATTTACTTCAAATATGTTCAGACATATATCATAACCATGTGCAGACTAGTAACAATTAGATATTAAGCAATGTCAGTATACTAATTCTTAACCTGTATCTTTTATTCAGAAAATATGTGAGCCTGAAGAAGTTCTTAAGTGCTTAGAAAAACAAAACTCATAAATATGTAGGTATAAATAAGTTAGATAATTTGCTTAAATTGCTTTATGTACATCTTTGTCAGAGACAAAGAACTTCCAAACTCATTGTTTCTAGTTGGCAATTTTTTAAATTATTGTGCTTAGATTGGAAAATATTTTAGTTGATGTTATCTCCTTTACCTTTTTTTATGGAAAAGTTACTTCTTCAGAGAACTATGCATTCATTTTAGGCTTTAAAATATTAATGTAACTCTGTTAACATAAATACTGATGACTTCCGAACATGTGGAAGCCTTTATGACAACAATTGTTATGAAAATCCAGTACATCAAGAGTTATAAAAATCTAAATTAAAAAAACACTACTATAACTACTATACCAAAGTTAACCCCTAATATAACTATAATAGATTACAAAGGGATCTTAGAGTTTGTTGTATAAAGATTTGCTGTGTTTCTGTTTAACAGTTTTTAGCATCTGTTTATAATATACATTTGTCTCAAGGAAAAGGTTATAAGAGCATTACATCTTGATATTACTTTAATCTGGGGTATTGGAACGTGAACCCTCATTTCTCACTTCCATTGTGTGTTATTTATTAAGCTTAAATGGACAGTTTGGTGGTCTTTTAGTGGTATGGTGTTAGATTTTAATTCAAGTCTTTGATATCTTCACGTTGCCATGTATGTAATTATTTATAAATATCTAGGAATGCTTATTCTAAAAGATAACATTTATTATTATTTTAAAACCAGGTAGCATTCGCTTCACTACAACTAGCACCAGGAACTATAAAAGATTCACAACATTAAGCAATATATCACTAAATCAATCTCGTGCAGACAGACTTTTAGCTCCTAACAGTAACATATTCATAGTCCAATGGCTTCATAACAGAGCAGGTAATAATTGTATATAATGCAGTTACATTTAGTGTTGACCTGTGTAGCATTTCAAATAAGTGCCTCCCTCACACTTAATTTCACATATCACAGTTATAAGAATATATACCCTTATCTGGCTTTGTTTTTTTTTTTTTTTTTTGTAAATTAATGTATTAACATGGTCAACACAAGTAAAGATCATTCGGATTCTTAGGTGTATGTTTCCAAAAATATGCAAACTATTTTACCCTTCCTCTATGAAATAAACAGGTAATTCTATACTAAAACTGAATCATATACAATACAGCAGTCTGTAAAATGATAAGTAACATTATAAGTATGTTTATCTTTTAATGTTTGATGTTTCACATATATACTGTGAGTAATACAGCAAACGAGGCATATTTTAGATCAGCATTGATGTAATAATGTCTACCAATAAACATGACTTTCCTTAAACATTTAAAACAATCCTAATTGATCTGCAATAGTAATGAATGGGAGTGTGTCTGATGATGTGATTTTTTTCCCCTTCCCTCTTTTTTGGCACTTTCCACCAAGGGAACATCATCATCAGCGAAATGCATAGACAGAAATGGAACACCTGGTGTACTCTTTTTTTGTATCATTTACTTTCACTTTAACTAAACTCAAGTCATTAACATTCTAGTCATCAATCTCTTGAGATGTATAAAGTATATGACAACCATTTGACACTTAGTTAGACTCATTTTTACATTCATCTAAACTAGTAAACATTTCTTTATATACTCCCTTAGAAGTCACATCAGCAGTTATATAAAAATGCTTAAAAAAAGAAAGAATTTCTTTCCTTGTCCCCTTTTTTTTCTTATTTTTCCTTCATTAATTAATTTCTTTCATTACCCTTGCATTATCGCACCCAGTCTCCAGACTACACAAATACCCAACCACACTTGCTTGTAAGTATTCATACAGACAATACAATAAATCAATCTGCAGTTTGGGTCATCTACCTCTTCGGTCACTGCAAAGACCAATAATTTCAAAGATAGTCCCATCCCTCCCAGCTGCAAGATACAATCTGCAGTGAAGAGTCACACCACCTTTCCAATTCCGAGTCTCACAGAACAAGCAAATGTAATGCCGGGTGAACAGCCTCCCTCCCCTTTTCCCTTTCACATTGCATCATTCACAACCATTACATCTATATATAAGCTTACCCCTTCACAATGTCCGAAAAGCGCAAGTAGAAAAGTGCTGTTCCGAAGACAATAGCATGCCTTTAAGAAAAGAAAGAAAAAAAAACACCAAATGGAACTGGACTATATATTTAAAAACAAAATGTGTTACAGACGCAAAGCAGTCACATACAACCAAAAGCTCCCTCGCCCTTCTCCCCATGTGAAACAAGCATCCCAGGGAATTCAACTACAACGGTGCACCCCATTAACGATTTGCAAATACTGATATACTTCACTTACAGAACGAACAAAACTCGCCTTGTGCCAAAAAAACACTCTCCGAGAAGTGACATCCAGCCATTGCCATAGGGATAGGTGCCAAATTTCAATCATCTCAACAAGAAGGGCTTGGAGATGAGCCACCTCTCCATCTCAGAGTCCAGATGTAATAACACTCAAGCGTCAGTGATACCTAGATACATACAAGTTTGTACCACAAAGAATGTAACCACTAGTAAACTGACATACCAACATAAGTTATGTCGCACTGTGAATTAACTCCAGACAACAATAGATATTCCAACTCCAATTCCGTTTCAGCCAACCAATCAGTGCGACAGAACACTAATGGCATCCATGAAACTCTCTCCACCATAACACATCTCCTCCTTCAATTTGCAACGCGAACAAGTACCCGGCACCAATCCCGGCCATAACAATACACAAGCAACCTCCAAATCTCTCACCATTTACATGTATGATCCAGATCATGCTCCACATGACAGTGCACCAGGGTGTTTCCACTACACTTAACTCTCTTTACAAGTAAACAATACTATTGTCTATATGTTACAAACATTTGAATTAATTTAAATGTATATGATGAGTGTGAGTCAGGAGTCATTAGTAAACAAACACAAAGGATGAGCAAGAAGCCCATCATTTAATAGAATATGCGCAGGATAGATTAAACTACATTTAAGATGGAACAGTGACTTTGCTCTGCAGTGTTTCAAAACAAAAATATTTTGAAGTTAAAACAGGAGGTAATAAACTCTTCAGCATTTTTGGGCTAATTTGCAATGTGAAACAGTACTTATTCCTGAAGTAAAGTGCCCTTCACACATGACTAATCTCCAGACAACAAATTCTTATGATTAGGTGCTTTATACACACTTTTAAAAAGCTCCTTAAATCGCATCCATGACCAAAATGCTTTTGTGAAAGGTTTTACAGTCTGCAAGCTTTCTCGTACATTTTAGTGAAGTATTATGAAACAATCTCAGAACAAGAAATTAAAAAGACTACTAGGACAGGTTTAAAATCAAAATAGTCACAAATAATTTTCTTTTTTCAAAACAACATGCAACTTTGCTTACGGAAATGGTGAACAAACCACAAACTTGTCCATGATCTCCAATCTTCTGTGAGCAGGCACAGACTTCTGTCATAAATAAAGGTGAAAGGGTACCATACCCAACACCATTAGCTTTGTTTTAATTTCTAAGTACCATATATCTTTATCTACAAGTTGTAGATTATTTTACAAGCATCTGCTCTCATGTACATCTTCCAATCAAGGATTGGCTTGCAAATAATTATTGTGACTAGAATGAAAACAACAAAAGTCTATAGTTCCCAGTTTTTTCTATAAATGTGCCTTAAACATGAATCAAACCAATCACATACCGACATTTTTAAGGCTAGAAAAATATTTCACATTCTGTGCATTAGTTAGTCAAAAGACTTCCTCTAGATTCAAGCATTGCATTACTATTCTTTACATGTAGCTTCGGAACATTTAAACAAATGCCGTTAATACATGACATGTAGGTTTGATTGGTCATCATGGTAACTAACATGTAACTGTACTAAGTAAATCAGAACCTAATAACTGAGGCAAACAGGCTACGATTTGAGTAAATTAACATTCTGCTGACTTTAGAACAGTGTGTGATTATATTTTATGTGTAAAAATAGAGATGGAGGCATATTTAGCGCTCAAGACTAGATTTAATGAAGATTGACAGCAAACAGATTCTCGGAATTTTACACCGCTAGTTAAGTGGATTTCCTTGTTTTTCTTGTTAGTCGAGACACTGACAGTAAATTGAATTATGTAAAGAAATCAATAAATTAAGTGAAAACAAAAAAAAATAAATAATTCATGCCCCCGTAAATATCTATTTTAATATGTAACAAACTGCTAGAGTCCTACAAATAAGCTTTTTTCCCTTTTTTTCCCCTCTTTATAAATTATAGAACTCTAAATAATGTCACATAAATAAAATAATCCCTATTCATTTCTATTTTTTTCTATTCTTTTAACTGTGAAGTAAAGTATAACATCCTCAGATGTGACCGTAAAACCAAAAAAGGTGGAGGTATAGCCATTCTCTATAAATCTACTCTCCAAATTTCTCCTTTTAATGTGCTACCATCATTAGATACCAAATCTGAAATCCTGACTATCAAACTCCAAATCAGTAACTCCAAATCTATCTATCTAATTTGTATCTATCTCCCCCCTGGTAACAATACCAATACTCTTGAAAACTTACTTAGTTACCTCTCTACCCAATTACCACAGGAGACCATTGTACTGGGTGACTTTAACATTGACTGGTCCACCTGTAGTTCCCCTAAACCTACTAATCACGTAAATCTCTTTGGATTCTCACAATTAATAACCCACCCAATTACCACAGGAGACCATTGTACTGGGTGATTTTAACATTGACTGGTCCACCTGTAGTTCCCCTAAACCTACTAATCACGTAAATCTCTTTGGATTCTCACAATTAATAACCACTCCTACTAGAATCCACAAACCTAGTAGTAAGGAAACTACTCTTGACTGGATCCTTATTAACAGCCACCCTGAAATCTATACTCCAGGAACCCTACCCGATGATATCAGTGACCATATGCTTACCTACATTACTAGACAAAAAGTCCATATCCCAAATAACCTTAATCTCAAAACCTCCCGCTCAAAAAAACTCTTTAATCCAGATAGCTTCCTAAATGAACTGCAAGCTTGTGACTGGTCACCACTGACCCATCTTGAACTTCATGAGGCTGTAACCTACTTTAACAATACCTTTCTTCAAATCCTAGATTTCCATGCACCTTATCGCTCTATTAGAATAAGTACCAAATCTGCCCTATGGCTCACAAAACAAACTAGGCAAAAGATGCTCCTCAGAAATAAAATCTGGGCTAAATGGAGAGCCACCAAATGTCCATCAGATCACCTCCACTTTAAACAGTTAAGAAATGCCAACAAGAACGATATTCTTAGAGACAAAAAAAACTTCTACCTTCATCTCCAACAAACTAGCCAACATACTCCACAAAAATTTTGGTCAGGGATAAACAAACTTCTTCAGCCAGGTCACTGTACTAGTCCGGCCCCAGCAGGTTTTAATCACAATAACTCCAACCAGATCCCCAAAGCCTTTAATAACTACTTTACAGAAGCCATTCAAACACTAGCCAACTCTTTACCACCTTTTACTGCTTCCCCACTAAACACCTCCAAGACTTCATCTCCTACCTTTCAAATACAACCTGTACCTACATCTTTCATCTGTAAGCTACTTCAAAAACTGAAACCTTGCACCCCTTCTGCTGACTGTCTCCCATCTGAATACCTACAAATTGCTGCAAAAGCCATAGGCTATCCCATCTCTCTCCTTATTAACAGAACTATCTCAGAAAGCAAAATCCCTACCATATGGAAAGTATCCCACATCATCCCTTTACATAAAGTTGGATCTTCTATTGAGCTTTCTAACTATTGACCTATTGCCTTACTCTCCCCATTAGCTAAGATAATGGAAAAATGTATTCACAAACAATTACTTAACCACCTACTACAATGTAACCTACTAGCTAACTGCCAACATGGCTTCAGACCATTCCATAGCACAACTGCCCTACTATCCTTCACCGACTCTATAAATAAAAATCGTAACAATAACTCATTTTCCTCTGCACTTTTTATTGACCTGTCAAAAGCCTTTGATATGGTTAACCATAACCTACTTCTAGATAAACTAAAGGCCCATTCTCTTGATCCACAAGGATTAAAATGGTTTAGGTCGTATCTGGAAAATAGACAGCAAGCAGTTTTTTGGGATAACATTCTGTCTACATTACTTCCAGTAAATATTGGGGTACCCCAAGGCTCTATCTTAGGTCCCCTTCTTTTTTCCTTATTTATTAACGATCTGCACATGAACATACCTCAAGCCACCTGCATTCAATATGCAGATGACTCCACCTTAATCTGTACAGCTAAGAACATAGCCTCTCTCCAGTCTCCCACCCAAACTGTTTTTCAGAATGTTGAAAACTGGTTCATGCAACACTACCTCCTCCTAAACCCCCAAAAAACAAAACTACTGCTATTTTCTCCAACTCTTAAATCACCTAATGCATTTTTCTCTATAACCTCTAACAATGCTACCAACATAACCCCAGATACTACAACCCGCCTACTAGGTGTAACAATTGATAATCGTCTCAACTATGATGACCACATCAACTCCACCATAAAATCAGTTAACTAAAAACTTGGTACCCTCTATAGAATTAAACCCTTCCTTACCCCTTCTGCCAGAAAAACTATTACCCAGACCCACCTCATTTCTACCCTTTTCTATGCCTCTGCTATATATACTAACCTATCTAAAAACAACCTCTCCAAACTTTCTACCTGTTATAATAACATAGCTAGATTCATCACATGCTCCCCCTTTAAAACTCACCACTGCCTCAACCTCAAAAAACTTGAATGGCTAGAACTGCAAAACCATATACTCTATCAACAATTACTTATCACTCAAAAGACCCTATACCACCCCAACAACACCCCTATCCTCACTAATATGATTATACCATACAAAAATCTGACTACACTATGCTCTGCTAATAAGCTCCTAGTTTCCTCGATTAAATCCAACAACAAAGCTGGTGACTCTCTCTTCACAAACACAGCAGGTAAAAACTGGAATCAGCTTCCTTCTGAATTATCAACCCTTGCTTCCACTTCTCTATTTAAAAAACATCTTAAAGAATATCTTAAAACTCATTGGCTTTGTCCATGTGCTAACCCAGACTGATATATTTTTCCCCTTCCTGCTCATACCCCTATCCCTACTCCTCTAACCTATGCCTCCAAATCTAGTTACTACTCTTTTCTTCATAGTAAGAGAATAAAATATAAGGGCTTTTCTCTCTTATTTGGTATTGCTCATACCTACTATTGTGTTTAGTACAATTTTTTAGCATAATTATTAGTATAACTTTTATTGCTTAAAATTTTATTATTATAATTTTTCTTTTGACCAATGCAACCTCTGCATTATGATTTTCAATGTCTTTTATATATTGTTAACTTTGTCACTGTTCATGCTTGGAGCTTTTCTCCCCGGGCCTCTACTGAAAATGGACATATATCCAGTTAGACTAGCCTGGTCAACAAATGTAAAATAAATAAATTATAACATTAAAATATATACAAAAACTTCATGTGTGAAGTGTTTAAAACAGTGTGCTGTGAGAATAAGAAAATAAAAGAAGGCTTATGAGAGTTCATACCTTTGTTGAATCTTTGAGAGATTTAGTGATGTCAACAGATTTAATATCACTTCTTTCTTTTTCTTTCTTACATCAGTCCAGGTGCTTTTCCCTGATGATCTCTTCAGAGTAGTACAGTTTGACCAATCTATTTCTTCTGGTATTGAAATTATGTTGTTATTTTTAGTGAAGGAAGAAGCTTCTTCAACATTATTAAAAGTTCTTATATCATTGTTATGATGAATCCTAATTTTGGCAGGTTAGATCATTTGTGCTTTTATTTTGTTTTGTTTGAGGAATTTCACCAATGGCCAGGTTTTCTTTCTTAGTTCTAATACTTTTGAGGAATAGTCATTATCAAATCTTATTTGACATTTTTTATAGATGAGTGGGGTTTTCCTCCAGGCTGATCTTAAAACCAGTTCTTTGTCTATAAATGATAGAAATTTGACTATAATGGATCTCGGAGTTGAGTTAGGTGTGGTGGATGGTGTTTTTCTGATAGCTCTATGTGCTCTTTCAGTACCATAAGATAGCCTTTCTTTTAGGTCTAGCATTTCAGGTAACCTAGAATTTAAGAATAAAATGATGTCTTCTCCTTCAGATTTCTCTGGAAGACCAAAAATCCTTATGTTTGTTCTTCTTTCCCTATTTTCTATATCATCAACTTTATTTATTAGCCATGTATTCTGTTGTAAAAGATATTCACATTTATGTTCCTCTTCTTTTAGTCTTCCATCTATGTCATTTAGAGAAGTCTCAATGTCTGATAACTTTGTTTGTTGTTGCTGAAGTATTTCCTTAAAAATATCAGTTTGCTTTTGACAATTATCTTTAAGATTTTCTAGATTTTCAGTAAATCTGTCCATCTTCAGAGATAATTCTTGAAGGGTAGTAGACATCAACTGGGTTTCTTTTTTTAGTGTAGAGTCCGATTGAGAATTCCTTGTATTACTCATTTCCACACAATTTGGTTTGTCTTCAGGTTAGTTTGACAAGAAAATTTCGAGATGTTTCCTTTAAATTTGATAAGTTTGTAGCTTAGTGGTTCTTCTATAAGATTTTCCAAAAGTTATTTGAATAAGTTAAATATTTTCCTGTTTTCTAGTATGAGTTTGTGGAGCTCAGAAATTTTGCTACTAACAGTTAGCCATCTAGGCTCCGACCCCACATGGTTGTGATTTAGAACAAGTGGGGTCTATTTTTAGACCCTGTAGCAGTAAAAGAAAAATTGTTGTATAAAGAAGCACTTTTTTACTTTTAAATTTGATACCTTGGTTCCCAAGGGTTTAAACACAGAACTTAACTGGAAGTATTTGATTTAATTCATTGTTTAATTGATGGATTGAATGAGTATATATGGGGTGAGAGAAGTTGCATTGTATTTGTACTCTTTGAAGTCTTAACAGCTGAGCCGCTAAAGTGTGTGAAAAGAGAATAAACTTTTTTGCTTGAAGATGTGGCTTCCTTTTGTGGTTCCGTTACATTTCATTTGTACTGGCAGTGGCCGTTTGGTTTTTCCTTGGGATGGCTACAGATCCTTAAACTAATGTGGCCAGGATTTTTGGGGAAGAAAGTACAGATTCTTCCCAATGTTCCATGGAACAATATGTACTTCATATACAGGATAAAACACCTGCAGTGGAAAAGCTTTGGGACAAACATATGGATGACCGAAATTGTCACATGGAGAATCCTTTCTTATCTGCTGGGGCTAACATAGCAGGTAATTTGACTAATGAGGGACAAGAAATGTGTAAAAAACTTGGAACATCTGATCTTTGTTGATACTAATACTCACTTTAACATCCTGAGTCTCAACAGGTACTTAAAACTGAATATTACACCAAGAGGGCTTTGTGGCTTCAAAAGCCCTCATACCCCCTTTGATGTGGAAGTGGAAGAAGAACGGGTATTTAGGGAGAGATGGGTAACTGCAGACAATAAATTTGCCTTAGAATGGGTCCGTATAATAACAGAGAGAGATACCTGCAAACAACGGAAACTAAAGATGACATTCACTCTGTTCTGATTTGTCTAATAGGGTCTATATTATATCATCAAACGCTTAAAAAAGCGAACGCTGATTGATCGACCTAATTTAAGCAAAAGCTTTCAATCTCGAAGTGTCAGATCAGCGATTTTTTTCCCAGGGAAAAATCGCTGATCCAAAACACATACACACAACACAAGCACACCAAACAAACAGAAATCCACACGCATACACCTAAAATCTGATACCTAACCCTACACTAAACTATGCACACACCACTAACTACCCACTTACATTAACCCAAACCCTAACCCTAAGGTCCGTCACTATCGCACACTCACCTCACCTGCTCCCTAACCCAAACTCACTTAAATCCGCCCTAACCCTCATGTCCACTCAATCGCACACACACCTAACCCGAGCCCTAACCCTAACTCACCTAAATCACCCTAACACTCACATCCACACAATCGCACACTTACCTGAATCCGACTGGTAACTTTCCACCATAACACTGAAAATACCAAAGCAACAGAAACGGACAACCAAATTCTTTCCCTAGGAAAAAATTTGAGTTTCTGCTGCTTCGATATTTTGCAGTTTCGCGAAAATAAGTTCGATCAATCAGCGTTCGCTTTTTTAAGCGTTCGAGGATATAATATAGACCCATCTAATAGACTGGCTAAGGCAAGGATGGATTCTTTGCTGTCTGAAATCAATAATAAACTTAAGTCATATGAAAAAAGACTTAGTGGATAAAAAGAAGGGAAAGCTCTGAAGGGACTTGAGAGATTACAGTAACTGGAAGGCATTCCTCTGGAAATTTAAAGCAAATGAGAGGTCAGATAGTAACAAATGAACCAGGAAGAAACCATTAACAGTTTTGTTTGCTTCTTTGGAAGATCTGGGCTCTACAGAAGGGGAAAGTGAAAACCCCCCTTTGCCCCCAGCACAAGACGCTATGGTTCACCGAGTGAGATTTCGTAATTTCGACAACAGGGCTTTTGATTCTTTTTGATATGAAGAAAGTCTTTGGATTTATGTATATTTATGTTATATAAAAGGTGTCCTTTCTTTTTTAAATGTCAGTAGTTCAAAATTGGTCTCACAAACTGATTGGTTGTTTGTACAAATTTGATGTATTTAAACAAACTTTATCACTAGCCTAGAACAACTCTGAAGAAGCCTATTTGTATTTCAAATGAAAGCGCTTAGTTGTTTTAGCCTTTTAGTGTAAATAGTGTAAATAAACATTTTTTTGCTTTTATTTTTGGTTTTGGTTGTGGCATTTTATTTTTAAAGTTCGTGTTTTGGTTTTGTTGGCTGTTTTGTTTTCTGTTACCTGTGATGAAACTGCACCATAAGAGAGCAAAGACTGTGGTATTTGAACATTTTGAACATTGCAATATTTCCATATCTGTGTGGGACTTTACAATCATGGAAACCTTGTTGAGCCAGTTGTTAGAGTCCATCCATAATCTAACGGCTTTACTAAAGAAAGAAAGAAAGAACTCAAAATGTTGTTGATGCAACATTAACTAACACCCAGGCAGAATTCTTTACTTTACATACTCTGATAATCATGGAGAGTCAAGACGCAGGTACTGCCAAGACAACTAACAATGGTCAAGAAACAGGAAGAGACTTGTCAGCATGCTTTGGCATTCTGGAAGTGGAGCTGGGAGAATGCCGAGTGGACTGCAACTCAGCACCTTCATGGAAATAACAAATATCTGCTTTTGAGAGACTGCAAGAAGTTTCAGTTGATTCAACTGGACAATATGTTTTTACAGAAGTACCTACTATTAAAACAGGTTCTGAAAGGATTATATCTTTGGAAGCTTCCAATGGGTATTGAAAATGGCTCAACAGCTTACTGGGAATTGATCACCTTATTTAATAAGGCAGGACTCGAAATGTTGGACATAATTATTAAAAATAATGACAGTAAGTTAAAAGTTTTACAAAATTACATTTCTGATTTAAATCAGAGTATTGTAAATGATTTACATTTTTATACCGTATCAGGCAAGTTATACTAAAGTGTTATCTGATGTGGAAAGTTATGTAAAGAAAAATGAAATTATTAAACAGTGGACGTTAGTCAGTGACACTGAAGAATGTAAAAACAATGGGGCATATCCAAGTGGATTGAGAGTAGATTAAAAGCAAAAAAACAGGTTTCATGATTTAAGTGTTAGTAGTTCTAACAGAAATGTGACAAGCGAAAATAAGAACAACAATTTACACCAAATGGGTGGACAAAACTAGCTATGAGTATAACATTTCAGATGAAAGGGACACTTTCTTAGAAGAGGGATCACAACTCAGGAGATCAGAATGACTAAAAAATCAAGTAAACAAGAATGTCAGGAGTCAGCAAAACAACATTTACAACAGGAGCCAGGGAAATACACAGTATCAAGGGAGATCATGGAGGGGGAGGAAGTACAGGAACTGGAAGTAACAGGTGAAGTTGTTAACACTAGTATTAACATTAGTAATGATAATTTTGATGATTTGGTTAGCTGAATCGAAACAAATGAATGTCTAGAATGTCAAGTCATTACTAGAAATGGATTTACAATTTACAATTACAGTGAAATCAAAGTAACAAACATGCATTTTCATCTTCTAAGAAAAAGAATGTTATTTGTTCCCTGTTTTGGTACAGATATAGCTGACATTTTGGGTAATTTAATGCTGTATACCAGATAGCTGAACTTCAAGATGTTTTTCCAAGATAGACAAGAGTTGAACACTGAAGAACAACTTAGATATAAAAGTTTATTCATACCTCCTCTAGATCCTGAAATATCTATGTCTGAGAAAATTTGTGAAAGAGAAATTAGGAAATTTTTAAAAGAGAACAAAAGAACTTTGAACAGTTTGACAACTGAAGAAGATCAAACATTAAAAACACTGGTTATTGACAGGAACATGTGAATAATGACTCCAGATAAAGGGGAAGGGGTAGTTATAATGAGACAAATAGACTGCATAGCTAAAATGGAAGAAATTTTGAATGACCCCTCAACATATGAGAGAGTGTCTAGGCATGAGGTCAATAGGGCTTATGCTTAGATATATATTATTTTATCGGAAATGGTTAAAAGGAGTTATGAATGAAAAAGATTCAAATATTTAACAGTCAAAAACCCAATAATACCACATATTTTTGAGATCCCGAAAACTAACAAAAATATTACAAATCCACCGTTTAGACCAATAGCTGGAGCTAGAGGTTCTAAGACAGAACCTCTAGCTGCTTGAGTGGATAGTAATACGGGACCTTTGGTTAAGGAGGCAGAACATATAATCAGAGACTCTTGGCATTGCCTTGAGAGATTGGGCAAATACAGGAATGCAAATAGTTATACTTTCCTGACCATCGATGCAGTAAATTTATTTACGGTAATTCCCCATGACATTGGAACAGAAATGTTTAGAAAGAGCTTGATCTACATAGGTAAAATGGATCCAGAAAAGATCAAAATAATAGTGGAATTTATGGAAATAATTCTTACTAATAATTTTTTGTTTTTCGAAGGAAAATTATTTCACCAAATAGCAGGAGTAGCTATGGGAGCAAAATGTGCTCCCATATACATTAATTTAGCTTTGTTAGAATGGGAAAGGAAACATGTCTTGAATTCCAAGTATAAAGAAAAAAATCTGTTATATAACAGATTTTTGGATAATATTCTGATTCTGTGGAATGGGGATGAAAAGGAAGCACAGGATTTTGTTAACTATTTAAATGGAGCAACTAATTTCTTAAGGTTTACTAGTAACTGGAAACTAAATGAAATTGACTATTTAGACATACATTTGACCAAAGCAGAAGGAGTATTGGAAAGTTCTGTGTTTAGAAAGCCTACTTTTTCTAACACCTTACTACACTATGGTAGCAATCATCCCCAACATCAAAGAAGAAGTGTTATCAAGGGACAGATGGTAAGTATATCGAGATTGACCAGTGGAGAAGAAGCCTTTAAGAGAGAAATGTTTGATTTGATAGGTTTATTTATTGAAAGAGGCTATCCCCTGAAATTGTTGATTAATGTTAAAAAAGAAGTTATGCATAAGAGAGCATCATCCTTTGCACCAATTCTCAAGTTGGAAAATGGCTTAGAAATAAGAACTAAGGAAAAGGGCAAAACAAATGTAATGGTCATTCAGTAAAATGAACAGGCCCCTAAAATGGTCGACATTATTAATAAATGTTGGGAATTATGTTTTGAAAATGAGATGTTAAATAAACTTGGATCAAAACCACAAATAGTGTTTAGTAAGGTTAGGAACATTAAAAATATTCTGGGAATGAAAGAACAAGGACATAAAGGAATTTAAAAGTCTACTATGTCTAAACGTGGGGCTTGTAGAATATGTAAATATATTAACAATGGCCCCTGTGTTACAGTTGCAAGTATTGATTTTTCTCTCCAATGTCCAGGTAAATGTAATTGTAATTCTTCCATGGTTGTATATGTGGCTACATGTCTTACTTGTCCTGGCTTCTATGTGGGTAAAACTACCCGGAGATTAAAAGATAGAATTGGTGAACATTTAAGGGTCATCAAGAATAAGGATGTACATAATGCTTTGTATTTACACACTACAAAATGTTCCAACTTTAAGAAATTCATCTTTTTTTATAATTGACAAGGTTTTGTACAAAGAAAGGGGTGGAGATGTTAAAACTCTATTGGAAGCAAGAGAATCCAGATGGCAGCTACGTTTGAATGCCATGGTTGCACCTGGCCTAAATGATTATATTTCTGTCAAACCATTTTAAAAATTAAAACATTATCAGATATCTTAATTATTAAGATGTCAGTGATTTTACTGATGTCTGTAATGATTTAGAGGGGTTTTCATTCTTTTTGATATGAAGAAAGTCTTTGGATTTATGTATATTTATGTTCTATAAAAAGTGTCTTTTCTCTTTTAAATGTTAATAGTTCAAAATTGGTCTCACAAACTGATTGGTTGTACAAATTTGATGTATTTAAACAAATTTTATTACTAACTTAGAACAACTCTGAAGAAGCCTATTTGTATTTCAGGCAAAAGCCTTTTAGTGTAAATAGTGTAAATAAACAGTTTTTTGCTTTTATTTTTGGTTGCGGCATTTTACTTTTTAAGATAATATCGGCAAAGTGTTGGGCTAGCCATTGGCATTGGAGGTCAGTCAATTTATTGATGGATATTTGAAGTCCCACAATAGAAAGGTGTTGAGTTTAATGCATATTTTAGCTAATGTATTATGACAGCAAACATGAAGTGGTAATCAGACTTTTTTATGATGATTTAGTCATCTAGGCATTCAAAGGTGGTGCCCCCAGGAATCTGTCATGAGGTGATGATATTCTTGATAAATAATGTTACTCTATCACAACTGTCTGTAGGTTTAAAGACATTGTAAGCACTATACCCTGGAATAGAGAGAGTGCTTTCATTGCTCTGAAACCATGCTTCTGTAACTACATATATATGAAATCATTCAAGTTGCAAGAAAACTTCAAATTTGGGCATTTTTGATAAGACTCCTCACAGAGAATAGAGCCACATTAATGCTTTCTAAATTAGAATTTGGAAGGTTGGAATACCCATCAGATGGACTTTGCCTTAAAAAGGCACTATGCGGGCAGCAAAGGCATTAGCCAGAATGCAAAAACATTGGTCAGAGAGGTGTAGCCAAACCTTAGCAAAGCTTAGAAGGCTTGGCAGCCATCTCAGCCAAAGCTGACAAATACAGGATCTCCCTAGAATGACACCAGCTACATAGGCAATTATTAAAACCAGTTATCTTGTTTTTGAACCTCAGCATCATTCTAGGTGATGGCAATATACCACTCAAGTCCAATGTCTTTCCTACGTCAGGCACATGCATAGCAAGATCATGCATATACATATATGTGACCATGCTGGTAGAGCACCTACGGTCATTTACCCCATGTGGACTTATCAGGTCATAATCATATTTGTCAGGATGTAGGGATCTAAGAGCCCCTGCTTTCACCCTAGTTTTATCCAACCTTGTGAGGGGAGGTATGCACATGCCTAACAACAGAGTCATATTTTACTAAAACTCTTAGAGGTATGTGCACTAACTGTAGGTGAGATGACTGAAAATGGGTGTGTAGTGGTGTGAACTAATTTCTGACATTTCTTAGTCTTTAGCCTGAGAGGCAGTGCACACTTAACCTCAACATAGGTTGGTTTAATGGAAGAATGTATAATGAAGGAACAAGTTTAAATATTCAGTTGGGTGGAGAGAGGAGTAAAATGTATTTTTTCACTACATATAATATAATAACAGAGAGGATTTTTGAAGGAATTTTAGCTCATTGGGCTTATTTAAGGAAAGATAACATTTTAAGGGGTCTTTTACCTATTAAACCATTCTTGTCTTTGAGGGGGGTACATAGTATTAAGGACATGGTTGTCCTTTGTATTTTCATTCCCCCAGATATGCAAAGGGTGTTAGAACCTAGAATGTGCGGTACTTTGCCTTGCAGAAATTGCTCTCAATATAAATATATAGTAAGAACTTTTGGGAAAATTAATAATGTTGGTTTTGAGCCTAGGAAAGTTTTTAATTGTAATACAGATGGGGTTATTTGTGCCTTAAGGTGCCCCTGTAATCTTTTTTATATAGTGGGAACCAAAAAGCCTTTTAGAGTTAGAATGCAGGAGCATCTGAGAGATGTTAAAAATTACTAGTCTCCCACCAGGACACAAGTGCTCTTCAGTAATTGAATTCTGCTTGCTGAGCACACTCAGTCAACTCTGCAGTCTGTGGCTACCACCCCACCCATACAGTATAAGAAGGAATCAGTACTGCAAAACTAAACAAGGATATACATTTTGAGCCTCAAGAGCAGGAGCACACTCAAGGAACTCTGCAGTCTGCGGCTACCACCCCACCCATACAGTATAAGAAGGAATCAGTGCTGCAAAACTAAACAAGGATATGCATTTTGAGCCACAAGAACAGAGTCAATCCACCCAGGCATTCTACTTGTATGTTTTATGAGAGTAACGCTATAACATTAGCAGTATTAATTAGTAGTTCTCAGTGTGCTAATAAAACTGATTGTTGTAGACTTGTGTCCCGCCCCCAAGCTAATGCAGTAATCCTAACTGTCCAATAGACAGCATACATTTAATTCAGATCCCTGTGATTAAATTAACTATCAAGCATCTTTATACATTCCCCTCCATTGCTAATGTATCTCCCTACTGTAATCTGTGCACAGACTGGCTACTAATAAACAAGTCAATGTGAAGACACACTCCCAGCCTTAATAAACTTTGCTGTCTCTGCTCTCCTTCACTTTACAGGTAGAGTTTGAATTATTACTTACTCCCTCTAGGGCCTTCACTGATAGATTTCCACTGATTGCTTCTCTGGTTTCACTGGTTTCTTTGCATTCCACCTGATTTACACCCCTTGTGCTATCCCCCTCCCCCAATACTAAGTCTATATTAGAATCCTGCTGAGCATGGAGCCATCTTTACATTACTAGTCTCCCACCAGGACACAAGTGCTCTTTAGCAATTGATTTCTGCTTGCTGATAAGCCATTAGACCTCAGGAATTTGTTTAAGGTGTTCAGATTTGTAAAGTAACATTTACTTTTTGCTGTATTTGGATCTGTACAACTAGTATTCATTTTTCTGATTCCTGACTACTGATCTGCTTATTTGTTTATTTAAATGGTTGATTCTGACATTCAGCAATTGTGTTTTACTGACACTACGACTGCAGCTATGTTGTCTCTATGCAACTATGATGTACTACAACTGCTGTTATAACTGTAATGTAAATCTAATTGACTTAGTGTTGGGGTTAGAAGCAGTGTTTACTGATTCAGCTTTACAGTTGTCTCTGCTACTGATTCAGCTGTGCTGCTAAGTGTTCATTCTACTTTTTCTTGTATGCACAGGATAATTCGCTGATAAATGTATTGTGCATGATTTATTAACCTGTTTACAAACTAAGTTATGGCACTTTGATGGGTAACTGTTGAAGCACTCTCAAACTGTAGCAGTAGCATCTTTTCTCCTGCTTTATCCACACTATCCTACATTATTTTCCCTTAAACTATAATTAAATACCTTCTTACTATAGCTACTAAACTGCAGTCTGCTGATACTTTTTCTGCCGTACTCACTTCTTTTGCTCTTGCCTGCTCCATTCATCATATGGGCTCACTCTGCTCCCCTACCCTGCCCCCAAATTCCACCCACCCCTAGTGCTCCTACACTTATAGTCCACATAGTCACACCCCCTCCTATAACAGCCTATCACCATCCCTCAGGTATCAAGTCTACTCCCACTTCCATACCACACCGTTCTACTTACAACCTTCCCCACTCCTAAAACCCAGACAAATCAAGCAATGCATACTACCACTACTACTACTAACTCTCACTACTCTAGCCTGCACCACATCCTTATGCACTAACATACCATTAAACAGTACATTCCACATAACACATACCTACACACACATGCACACAAAAATATTGTAATCTGCTCCACACTATTTAATAATAACTCATTATTTTATATACACAAAACATACCACACTACCTCTCAATAGACAGACAACATCTAGAGTAAATTCAGACCTAGCTCAAGCTATAAAACTCAAACTATTCCTTAAAAAATGGCTACTAGTCTCAGGAGACATATACTCCAACCCAGGTCCATGCAACAAAACTCTCTCAGACAAACAAAAATCAGATCTACTTATTATTAACCTAAACTCAGGAAGTATATCCAACAAACTACATGACCTACATGCATTCATAGGCAACTACTCACTTGATATACTAACCATTACTGAGACTTGGCTAAAACCCACCACCCAAAATGAAGAAATGCTCCCCCCAGGTTATAGCATCCTAAGGCAAGACAGAGATACCAAAAAGGGAGATGGTGTTGCAATTTTATTCAAAAACACACAACCTCCAGCCTATGAAAACCCGACTTCCCAAATTTTATAATGCAGAAACATTAAGCTCTGTTATATCCCTCAAAAACAAAAAGAGAATCAACATCCTCTGTAGTTACATTCATCCAGGAAATAATGTACCTGTAATAGAAGAGATACTACAATAGGCCGCAACCAACCTACCCCAAGAAACCATCCTGATATCAACATCCTCTGTAGTTATATTCCTCCAGGAAATAACTCACCTGTAATAGAAGGGATACTACAATGGGCTACAATCAACCTACCCAAGAAACCATCCTGCTATTAACATCCTCTGTAGCTATATTCCTCCAGGAAATAACTCACCTATAATAGAAGGGATACTACAATGGGCCACAATCAACCTACCCCAAGAAACCATCCTGCTATCAACATCCTCTGTAGTTATATTCCTCCAGGAAATAATGTATCTGTAATAGAAGAGATACTACAATAGGCCGCAATCAACCTACCCCAAGAAACCATCCTGCTATCAACATCCTCTGTAGTTATATTCCTCCAGGAAATAACTCACCTATAATAGAAGGGATACTACAATGGGCTACAATCACCCTACCCAAGAAACCATCCTGCTATCAACATCCTCTGTAGTTATATTCCTCCAGGAAATAACTCACCTATAATAGAAGAGATACTACAATAGGCCACAATCAACCTACCCCAAGAAACCATCCTGCTATCAACATCCTCTGTAGTTATATTCCTCCAGGAAATAACTCACCTATAATAGAATAGATACTACAATGGGCCGCAATCAACCTACCCCAAGAAACCATCCTGCCATCAAAATCCTCTGTAGTTATATTCCTCCAGGAAATAATGTACCTGTAATAGAAGAGATACTACAATAGGCCGCAATCAACCTACCCCAAGAAACCATCCTGCTATCAACATCCTCTGTAGTTATATTCCTCCAGGAAATAACTCACCTATAATAGAAGGGATACTACAATGGGCTACAATCAACCTACCCCAGAAACCATCCTGCTATCAACATCCTCTGTAGTTATATTCCTCCAGGAAATAAATCACCTATAATAGAAGGGATACTACAATGGGCTACAATCAACCTACCCCAAGAAACCATCCTGCTATCAACATCCTCTGTAGTTATATTCATCCAGGAAATAATGTACCTGTAATAGAGGAAATGTTACAATGGGCTACAATCAACTCGCCCCAAGAAACCATCCTGCTATCAACATCCTCTGTAGTTATATTCATCCAGGAAATAATGTGCCTGTAATAGAGGAAATGTTACAATGAGCTACAATCAACCTGCCCCAAGAAACCATCCTGCTATCAACATCCTCTGTAGTTATATTCCTCCAGGAAATAACTCACCTATAATAGAAGAGATACTACAATGGGCCGCAATCAACCTACCCCAAGAAACCATCCTGCCATCAAAATCCTCTGTAGTTATATTCCTCCAGGAAATAATGTACCTGTAATAGAAGAGATACTACAATAGGCCGCAATCAACCTACCCCAAGAAACCATCCTGCTATCAACATCCTCTGTAGTTATATTCCTCCAGGAAATAACTCACCTATAATAGAAGGGATACTACAATGGGCTACAATCAACCTACCCAAGAAACCATCCTGCTATCAACATCCTCTGTAGTTATATTCCTCCAGGAAATAAATCACCTATAATAGAAGGGATACTACAATGGGCTACAATCAACCTACCCCAAGAAACCATCCTGCTATCAACATCCTCTGTAGTTATATTCATCCAGGAAATAATGTACCTGTAATAGAGGAAATGTTACAATGGGCTACAATCAACTCGCCCCAAGAAACCATCCTGCTATCAACATCCTCTGTAGTTATATTCATCCAGGAAATAATGTGCCTGTAATAGAGGAAATGTTACAATGAGCTACAATCAACCTGCCCCAAGAAACCATCCTGCTATCAACATCCTCTGTAGTTATATTCCTCCAGGAAATAATGTACCTGTAATAGAGGAAATGTTACAATGAGCTACAATCAACCCGCCTCAAGAAACCATCCTGCTATCAACATCCTCTGCAGTTATATTCCTCCAGGAAATAACTCACCTATAATAGAAGGGATACTATAATGGGCCACAATCAACCAATCCCAAGAAACCATCCTGCTATCAACATCCTCTGTAGTTATGTTCCTCCAGGAAATAATGTACCTGTAATAGAAGAGATACTACAATGGGTCACAATCAACCTACCCCAAACACCATCCTGCTATCAACATCCTCTGCAGTTATATTCCTCCAGGAAATAATGTACCTGTAATAGAGGAAATGTTACAATGGGCTACAATCAACCCACCCCAAGAAACTATCCTGCTAGGTGACCTAAACCTAGACTGGCTACCTGCAACTCCAACAATCCCTCAAACCATATTAACTTATATGGATTCTCACAACTAATCCAAGAACGCGCCAGAGTTGACAAAAATCCAAAAAACATTCCATTCTCGATTGGACATTAGTTAATTTCCCCAAAGAAAAATATCATGTGTGCTGCCTACGTGATGAAATAAGTGACCACTGCCCCATATTCCTCCTTTGTAAACAGGTAAACATACCTAAACTCATGTTGTATAAAGAAACTAGAGATGAACCCAAGGTAAATCCACAAATTCTTAACAGCATGTTACAACAATGTAACTGGCACCCCCTACAAACTCTAGCATTAGACCAGGCAGTTGAGTTTTTCAACAGTACTTTTATGAATGTTCTAAATACAGTAACTCCCATCAGGAAACTTAGAACAAAAGGTAACTATGCCCCTTGGCTAAATATAACCACAAAAGCCTTACTAAAAGCCAGAGACCGTGCCTGGAAGATCTGGAAAGAGAATAACACAAGCCAAGATAGACAAAAATGTAAACAACTTTGGAATCAGGCTAAAAAACAAAAATGGATTAACAACTACTTCGTAGGTATGTATCCAAAGCAAACATTCCAAAAACCCCAAAAGTTCTGGCAAGCTATCACACAAGCCTATATTATTTACTTCTCTAAACTCACAAAGTATAGTCAATAAAGTCCCTACCCTCCATGCATGGCTCATGCATAACAAACCTGACATACTATCTATTTCAGAAACATGGTTAAAACCCTCTATAAAAGACTCTGAAATAACTCCACCCAGCTATTCAATCATTAGAAAAGACAGGACCCAGAAAAAAGGCGGTGGAGTTGCTCTCCTATATTCTTCTTCCTTGCTAATTACCCCCTACGACAAACCTACTCCAAAATTTAATAACGCTGAAGTACTCCTCACTCTCCTACAAGTTAATGAGCACAAACACATATGTCTAGCATCCCTCTACATCCCCCCAGGGGACAATATTTCTACACTTGAAAACATCCTCTCATGGCTCTCTGACAATATCAGCAATGAAACCATAATCTTAGGAGATGTAAATATCAACTGGGCCTACATCCAGTCTCCAACCAACCCTCTTAATATCAACCTATATAACTTTTCCCAGCTAATCAACACTATAACACACCCATCAAAAAAACCCTCTTGTGGCACCATCCTTGACTGGATTCTAGTGTCACATCCCCACTATTTTTCAGATAGTGGTACTCTTCCCGACCCTCTTAGCGATCACCTGCCTATTTTCGCTCACCGACTCCCCTGTATCTCTTACCGCACCCACAACTACATCACTACCCGCAATGACAAAAACTTTAACCCATCAACCTTCTTAGATTCCCTGAAAGCAATTAATTGGAACAATCTAAAGACACTACCCTTAGAAGATGCAGTTGCTCACTTTAACTCTACATTCTTAGAAATACTTGATTCCCAAGCCCCTCTAAGAACAAAAAGTATAAAAACAAATTCTGCCCCCTGGCTAACCAAAACCACACTATCAACCATGCGCCTTAGAGACAAAGCCTGGGGACTCTATCTGAGAAATAAGACCCCAGAACACCATATTGCGTACAAAACCCTTCGAAATAAAGTAAAAAAGTTTATAATCTCTGATAGACAAAAATACTTCTTCATACTCCAAAACAATAATAAAACTAACCCTCAAAGATTCTGGAAGGGGATCTCTACCCTCCTTAACCCCAGTAAACCACACACCCCAACCCCAGACCCAAATAGCCCAGACTTAGATTTAGCTACGCAGTTCAACTCCTTTTTCATCGACTCTATTAGCAAACTCACCTCCTCCTTCACATGCTCCACCTCACTATCTAATACACCCCCACCCTCTCCCGCAAACAACCCTACCCTCACTTCCACTTCTCACTGTCTATCTTCCACTTCATCCACTACTCTAACCGCCTCATCACCCGTATCTTCCTCAAATTCTCTCTCTCTCTCTATTCTTCTCTATTCTCATTAAAACCTATACCCACTTCCACTATAAAGAAACTCCTTCAGAAACTGAAGCCATGTACTAACGCTCCTGACAACATTCCCTCTTACTTCCTAAGTATAGCCGCAGAAGCAATTGCCTATCCCATTAGCATTCTAATCAACCGCTCCATCCATGAATGCACAGTGCCCCAACTGTGGAAGAAAGCCTTCATCATCCCCCTGCATAAAGGAGGCAACAATTGCAACATCAACAACTTCCATCCTATTGCTATCCTGTCCTCCATATCTAAACTTCTGGAAAAGTGTATCCAACTTCAACTCTTACCACATCTCTTAGATAACAACCTTCTAACCCTACACAACACGGATTCAGGCCAAATCATAGCACTATGACAGCCATCCTGTCCTTTCTTGAGACTGTTAATAGAGCACGCGATTCCGGCCACATTGTCTCTACCTTACTACTTGACCTCTCCAAGGCCTTCAACACTATCTCACACAGCCTGCTCTTAACCAAACTGTCAAAACTTAAACTCTCTCCCTCCTCCATAAATTGGTTCTCCAGTTATTTATCAAATAGATACCAAGCTGTAATATGGAAAAAGGCCACTTCCTCTTTCCTTAGTACCCCCACTGGAGTTCCCCAAGGATCTATTCTTGGTCCCCTCCTCTTTAATATATTTATAAACGATTTCCACAAATCCATTCCATTTGCAAACATCATCCAATATGCAGATGATTCTACCATTATCTGCTCTGCCACCTCCTCCTCTCTGCTCCAAAAACTTACTCAGGAAGCTTTTTCAATTACTGAGCATTGGATGAAAATAAATCACTTAGCACTCAATGCCTCCAAAACAAAACTAATGGTATTTACCCCCTCCAAATCCACTTCCTTCGATATAAACTCTTTCTCAGTTACCAGCCAAAAAACTCACCCCTGGAACTGGTTTCTGAAACTAAGCTACTAGGTGTTCAAATTGACAACCGGCTTAATTTCAACTCCCATCTACAACTAAATATTTAAAAAAAAAGATCAAAAACTAGGTATGCTGTACCGTCAGAATCAGTACCTTACAAGCTCCTCCAAAATCACTCTCGCTTCCTCCTTTCTCATCCCCTCCCTTCTCTACGGGGCTCCATTACTGACTAATCTTCAGACCTCTCTAAAAAAACAGCTTTCCTCCTGCTATAACAAAATCGCCAAATTCGCTAATAGCCACAGGTCCTCCACCCACCACTGTTCCTCTCTCCAAAAACTAGATTGGCTTGAATTACCTAATCATCTCATCTATATACAGCTGACTTTAGCTCATAAGCTCATTCTCAACCCCTCTCTTTGTCCCTCCTTGTCTTCTGCCTTCAAAATGCACCTACCAAATAGAGTCTTAAGGTCTAACAATCAAAACCTACTAGAAGTTCATAAACCATCTCATCCCCCTGGCAAACACTTACTATCCTTTAACCTTGCCCGTCTCTGGAACTCACTCCCACCATCCATGCATACCACCTCTAACCAGTACATGTTCAAAAAATCTCTTCATACACATCTAAGGTCCCAATGGGATTGTTTTTGCTCCCACCCCTCATAAATATATGATATCTTAACCTCCTTTACACTTATGATACTTAACTTCTTTACCTAACAAAGCTTATGTTCCCTCAGAATAACTACTCTGTAATGTAATGTTATGTTCCTTCTGAATAACTACTCTGTATTGTAAATCACGTTACTGTCTCAGCTTATTTACTTCTCATTAATCCTCATCAGATTGTATTGTTTTGAATGCTTCTTGAATTTTGAGCTTAAATGTTTTATCTTCTACTCTGTATAATTATTATTAGCAATTTTTTGTATGTACCTAATTTGTCTGTGTTGGAGCTTTTCTCCCCAGGACTCCATTGAAAACGGGTTCTTTTGGCCCAATGGACTATCCTGGTAAACCAACTGCAAATAAATAAATAAATAAATTTTCTGCTGAAACCAGGCAAATCTACCACCCCAGCTCCTAACACCAATACTAATAATGACAGCATAGCTTCTAACTTTAACCATGACTTCACAGAATCTATTCTTTCATTATCTACCCAACAATCCAACAATAACTCTATATTCACCCCAACTACAGACCACAATAATATACCCTCCTTTACACTCTCACCTGTACCAACCTCCACAGTTAAAAAACTACTCTCAAAACTAAAACCCACCACTCTTGCAACAGATGGTCTACCCACTAATTTCCTAAAATTAGCTGCAGAGTCCCTAGTCTACCCAGTCTCAGTTCTTAAAAACCACTCCATAAAAAAAGCTTACATCCCTGAACTATGGAAAGTGTCATATATTATTGTCCTGTACAAAGGCGGCAACTCCTATGAGCTATCAAACTACCACCCCATTGCTATCCTATCCCCCCTTTCTAAACTCCTGGAGAGATGCATTCACACCCAGGTGATGCACTTCTTAACCTCACATAATCCCCTCTTCTTCACACAGCATGGGTTCCGCCCAAGCCACAGTACAACTACTGCTCTTCTCTCCTTTACCAACCAGGTTAACCAACTCAGAAACAACAACAACTTCATATCAGCCATATTCTTAGATCTATCTAAAGCGTTTGACATGGTCTCGCATAACCTACCTTTAGACACTCTAGCCACCATGTTCTTTGCCCACTCCACTACTTTCTGGTTCAAAAACTATCTCTCTGATAGAAAACAATCAGTCAAATAGCAAGGTGTACTATCACCTCTACTACTAACTACTATAGGCGTTCCATAAGGGTCAATACTGGGTCCTCTACTATCCACCATTTTCACCAACAAGCTACATACTTCCACCCTGCATGCATCACTTATACAATACACAGATGACTCAACCCTAATCTGCTCAGCCCCATCGATAACCACTCTTTAAAAGTTTACCCAAGAATCCTTCTGCTCCATGGAAAAATGGATTACTGATATCCAACTGATTCTAAACCCCAACAAGACCAAATTACTTCTTTTCACCCCCAACTAATCCAAAACCACACCTCCTTCCTTCACTAACACCTCCAAAAACGGCACCACAATCTCTCCCTCTGCCGATACTAAGCCCCTTGGTGTTGAAATAAGGATCTTAACTTTGATGTCCATATATCTCAAACCATTAAAAAGGTACATAAAAAATTAGGAACTTTATACAAACACAAACAGTTCCTATCAGACCAAGCACGAATCACCCAAGCCCAAACCCACCTTCTGTCTACCCTAATGTATGCATCACCAATCCTAATCCACATCAGAAAAACAGACCTAAACAAACTAGAATCATGTTACAATAACATTGCAAAATTCACCAATAACTCCACTTTTAGAAGCCATCACTGTCTTGCCCTAAAGGAGCTACAGTGGTTAGAACTCCCTCAATTAATTGATTACCACCAACTAGTGCTCACCTTCAACATACTAAAGAATCCCCACAAAACTCCAGCTCTAAACCAACTACTAAACCAATATTCAGCAAACTGTCCTCTACTCTCATCCAACAAAACCCTGCTCTGTATATCAAAAGCTGACAATACTGCAGGGAACCCTCTTTTCTCTTATACCATCGCTAGGAAATGGAATAACCTCCCCCAAAATATCTCTTCAGCACCAACTAGCTCACTGTTCAAAAAGTTACTTAAGTCACACCTCTTGCAATTATGGCTCTGTCCTTGCATCACATAATTGCTTTCCTGCTGTCCTCCAATTCTTGCTACCGTCCTCTACTCACTGCTTACTATCTCTATTATACAGAACTCAAATACTCCCATATGGGGCCTACTATGTGCAAATTATTACATCTTGCGTGATGTGTCTTTTGATTGAATCAGTTAATGTGAGTCTTTTCTCCAAAATACTGCCATCCAGAGTCTACTATGTGTAAATTAAGCTTGCTTGGAACAAACCATTGCATGATATATTTTTTGAGTGTACATTTACCACTGTACATATTGTTTGATGTGGAGCTTTTCACCCTGGGCCTCTGCTGTAAGTGGACCTCGTTCCAGTCGGACTTTCCGGGTAAACAAATGTAAAATAAAATAAAAAATAAATTAAAATAAATAAAAAAGTAGAAAGTCCTATAGCTACACATTTTATATCATGTCACAGGAATGATAGTTTATTAAGTGGTAGTATTTTGGAAAAAATAGAGCATTTTGATAGTTCTGAAATAAAGAAGAGGTTGTTATATAAGGAAACTGTGTTTATTTTAAAGTTTGATACTTTGGTGCCTAATGGCTTAAATTTAGAATGTAATTGGAAGGTATTATTACAATGTAATTAGTAAAGTATTTTTATTGGATGCTTTTTTAATTGTTAAATTGAAGTGTTAATGAGGGTGTATATTTAAATGATTTTTGCTGATTTTTTTTAATCTCTGTGTCAAGGCTTCTAAACCAAGGTGCTAAGATTTGAATAAAGGTCTTTTGGGATGTTAGTGGCCTCTGTGGGTGTATGTTAGTTTTTTGGTTTTGTGTGCAGTTGTTTTATTGGTTTAATGGAAGTGCTCTGTGCTGTGCATGTATGTGTGCTGTGCTTACAGAATGTGTTCTGAAATGATAAGGTAGCCTCATGTTAAGTAACTACTTACACCTCTCACATAATAAATCAAATTAAAGTAACAATAAAGAATTTTGGGTAGGCAAGAGGCAGTCACTGCACTGCCTCAAAATACCCAAGGCTATCAGGCTGGTTACAGACCTTAAACAGTGTTACTGTAAATTTCTACATAGTCTGGTGCCTTAGTCTGTGCTGGGATTGAAGTAGTGACAGTACTGTGAATTCTGCTCCAGAATTTGTGTTTTACTACGTTAACAACTGTTTATATATGTATATGCATAGCTGCTAGATTCTGATGTTCTGCTTATGATTTACCCGCTTAATGTTATATTCCAGTGCCTGTCTATTAACTTTGCTACTATTATCCCTCCTGTTCTTTGTGTCTGCCTCAGCCTCCACTGAGACATTAAGATAAAGGTTCTGAAATTGTACACATAGGATTAGAGCTCCAATATTTGCTTTATTTGATTGGATCCTTCTCTAAGATGTCTGCTTCTTGCACCTTGATTTTTCCTCAACCCTCCCAGTCTTTTTTTTTCTGTGGTTTTAAAAGGCTGCATCATTGGCTTCCACCCCTTATGGTAATCTGACTTTCAACCCCCCCTCCCCCCGGTCTTTCATTGCTATTGTCTGTTGTGTAAACTATTTAAGTACTTTTCTCACCCTTTAATTTCCCTAGTAAGTGCAACCCAGAAAACCAGTATTGTGTTTAACTAACTTTTATGCATATAGAACTACCCTTAGAAGTGAAATATGTAACTTAGTGTGGTTAAAACAAAGTCATTGCATGGAGACAAGATTAGACCAGTTAGTGTGCAAGTTAAAGAGTTCTATCAAACCTTAGCATAATCTAACCTAGTCTAGTGCCAAACCCCAGACACCACCCATAGAGACCTCTGTATAACCCAGTCTCAAACCTTAGCATAATCTAACCTAGTCTAGTGCCAAACCCCAAAGACCACCCAGAGAGACCTCTGTATAACCCAGTATCAAACCTTAGCATAATCTAACCTAGTCTAGTGTCAAACCCCAGAGACCACCCAAAGAGACCTCTGTATAACCCAGTATCAAACCTTAGCATAATCTAACCTAGTCTAGTGCCAAACCCAGAGGCCACCCATAGAGACCTCTGTATAACCCAGTCTCAAACCTTAGCATAATCTAACCTAGTCTAGTGCCAAACCCCAGAGACCACCCATAGAGACCTCTGTATAACCCAGTCTATAACCTACAGTAGCCTACCCAAATACAGGCCCAAACAACATGGATATGCAATTTCCAAACATCCCCATAGCCAGGTTGATAGATATCAGAATTCTGAGACAGTGTAGCAATTGTCTCATGTTTATGGACAACCATTTAATCCTTAAAGAAATACACACAGTATGCGGGAGATGACATGCACAATTTCACTGGAGGCAAAAATCTCACATACAAACAAGGATGTCAAGTGTACATGCAGTGCATCCACTGCACATAGTGTCCGCCACACACACATTGACAAACTTATGCTGAGGCACTAAAAAAGAAATCTTCCCAAACCTCAAAAGACCTTCTAAGCCTATAAATCGCAACACTTATCCTCAGCAATCTCTAAAAACTCATCGAACGCAGCACCAAACAAAACACATATGCCTACAGCCCTAACAGTGAAGCCAAAAGGAAAGCAAATGCATCACCCAGTCCTCTTGTCATAGGGGGCGCCGTTGTACAACACACGGATGCCCCCCTCACCAGAATGAACAAGGAGATAATGGTTAGTTACTTATCTGGAGCCAGGATCCACAAAGTTACACATGGACTCAAGCCACCACACCACAGGTATGATTAAGTCATTATCAATGTGGACGATAATGACCTGAGATGTTCCTTCCTGGACTGGTATGAAGACAGACACTATTGATTTGTCTCAGTGCATGTTTCAGGCAGGTATGTGCCTTACATTGACCAACATTCTACCTTCATCAGGATTGATGTCACAGTATGAACAAAAGAGGATTGACTTTTTTAGTGTCTGGTTCTTTCCTGGGGGATTCAATATTTGTTACCATGGGAGGACATGGTAAACAAATCACATTGCTTTCTAAAGGACAGTCTGCACCTGCCCCCCCCCCCCCAGGCTTCCGCATATTGTCTAAAACTTTATCCACCTCCTTATAGTCTTTTTTAGGCAAGGCCAAACTGGCAAACCTACTTATATAGTAAGTAAAACCCAAATAAACCTAAAGGTGGTACTACTCAATGCTAGGAGCCTAAATAAGAAACTCCACACCTTACAAGCTGTTCTCCCTCTGGAGAATGCAGACATCTTGCGCTGTTTCGCAGACATGGTTTAAATCTACAGAAAGGACTCCTGCAGTGCAAGGCTTCAGTGCCTTCCACACATATAGACCACCAGCTGCAGAGACAGGGACAGAAGGTGGAGGAGTCGCAATCTACAAGTATAGTGGAGTTTATCTATGTGCTAATCACCAATTACAAAATCCCATACCAAATCCTAGCAAACTACAGGTCACCCTTTTTGTCCAAAGACTCCCACAGCCTGTACCTAGACATACTAGAGACACTCACCATTAAACCAAATACCCTATTCATGGAAGATTTTAATATCCCTTTATAGACTGGAAAAAGCACACTATTTCAAGCTTGCAGGCATAATGATTCCTGGAGGTTATTAACACAAATACTGTTGATCAGATAGTGCACACAGCTATAAGAGGTTCAAACATACTGGATCTGATACTCACCAATACAGGAGAGTGCTGCACCATCACCCCCCCCCTCAAAGTGTCACACCCAAAGCAAGCTACCTTCTGTTAAGTGAAAGTTTGTCAAAATTCAGTGCCCTTCTAACCCAGAGTTACAGCAACCTGTGCAGAATTGTTAGGAGTGACCCTGTGCAACCATGTAAATGGCTGTATAGAGGCTGCTACACCTACCAGAAGTAAGACCAAAACAAAGTGTAAAAACAAACCTCACTGGGGGAATCCTAACCTTAATAGGGTTGTTGTTGTGTCTTTCGGCTTTTCCCGGTTAGGGGTCGCCACAGTGGAACTCCGGTCCACTAATGATTGGCAGTAGATTTTTACGTGCTGAGTTGCCAGCTCTGATGCACAACCTTCAATGAAGGTATGCCCATTCACACATGTCTCCACACAGAAGACGCTCTAGCTGAGAAGCGAACAGGACAACCTTAATAGGGTATATAAAAAAGGAAAAAAATGTCAAGGCTAAAATCAGGAAGAGCAACTCCCATAATGGTAAGAGCTCTCTAATTAAACTAAACAGGAAACTAAGAGGACTAATTAA
Source organism: Protopterus annectens (assembly GCF_019279795.1). NCBI lineage: Eukaryota > Metazoa > Chordata > Ceratodontiformes > Protopteridae > Protopterus > Protopterus annectens. The sequence goes on along the minus strand of NC_056751.1, from coordinate 649,346,152 downwards.
GCCCAATAAGGCCAATTATGAGGTCAAGGTAGCCTCAAAGTCTAAAAAAAAAAATCACAAGACCTTCTACAGCTATGTCCATAACCTCAAGGGCAGCACACAGCAATGTACCAAACTGGTAGTCTGCGGTGCCACCTTCACCGAGCAGAGCAACATAGTAAAAATGCTGACTGACACATTTAGCTCAAACTTCATCTCCCAAATCCCCTCCTGCCTCCCTCGATGAAATACATATTAGCATAACTCCCCTCAGATTTTAGCAGGGAGCAGGTCCTGATGGCATTAGCTATAGCCAAAAACACAGCCTGAATGGACCCAACAGTATCCCAGGATGCCTCCTAATAGGATGAAACATGGACTATCAGGACCACTTGAGTCACTTTTCAACTATATCCTCTAAATAGGCTTTGTACCACAAAAATGGAGGACTACAACTGTTATCCCACTTCACAAGGGTGGACCATCAACTGACCCCAGAAACCATAGATCCATTAGACTAACTAGTCCAGTATATAAACCCATGGTACAAATTATCATGGACATGATCAACAAAGATGTGGACAGGATGCAGACACTGGAACCAGCCCAGTTTGGCTCTGTCAAGGGAAGGTCATGCCTACTAAACCTGGTGGATTTCTTTGTGAAGGTCACCAAGGTAATAGATGAGGGGAAAATGGTGAATACTGCCTACCTGCATCTGGCTAAGGAGTTTGATACAATACCCCAGTCAGGTATACTAAACAAAACTCAATGAACTGGGCATAAACTCCTACATAGCTTGCTGGATTGTCAGCTGGCTCACACACAGGACCTAGAAAATCAGGATTGTTGAGACCTCCACTAATAGACCAGTCATTAGTGGGGTACCTCAGGGCTCCGTGCTGAGACCGTTCCTATTTGACATCTATATCCCTGAGGTAAAAGCTAATGTCAAGGGCTTTTGGCTAACCAAGTTTGCAGATGACTGCAAATTGTGAACTGTCATATATTCCCCCATGACACAGACATCTTGCAAGAGGGTCTAGCCCAGACAAATGACTGATGCCAAAGTCACAGATTAAAACTCAATGCTAAGAAGTCCATTATAGTGCATTTTGGGAAAATGGTCACCCATGGTAATTATTGCATTGATAAGACATCCCTAAGAGTTGACCCATTAGTCAGGGATCAGGGAACATATGCAGACAGTATTCTGGCCTCAACCAACATGTGGCCAAGGCAGTAAGAAAATCATTCTCTGTTGCTCAACTTATAAGTAAGGGCATGGCATTCAGGTCCGAGGAAGCCATAGTGCCACTTTATTTGGCTGTTATCACACTCAGCCATTAAAATGCTATCCAACTAATCTTGAAGCTACTCGTAGCACTGCAATGTGAATGAATATTCTTTACACCATAAAGTCCTGACATTCAGAAGAGACAATTGCAGTGGCTTGTCCCACTGTTTTTGCATATTTATGAATTATGATGCCATGTTTGATTTTTGTCATTTACATATATATATATATATATATATATATATATATATATATATATATATATATATATATATATATACAGACACACACACACACACAGACACACACACACATATATATATGTGTGTGTGTGTGTGTGTGTGTGTGTGTGTGTGTGTGTGTGTGTGTATATATATATATCTGTATCTATATATCTATATATATATATATATATATATATATATATATATATCTGTATATAAATATATATATATATATATATATATATATCTGTATATATATATATATATATATATATATATATATATATATGTATATATAATGGATCTCAATAATTCCTATGATTCCTATATGTCACATGTGCAACCTATAACAGCATTTCATGCAGGATTTCCACAGAGTCATCTACTCAGGTGTACATACTTCCTCCCAAAGAGCCGTTAATATGCTGGTCCACTGAACATAGGTAGTGTGCCACCTAGAATGGTGTCCACTGCTATGTGTTGTCTTTTAACTTTGGCTGATGACCTCCATCTGTAGTCCCCATGTCATGCTGGAGATGGCATGAAACATGTTTATAACTCTGACGGCCTACTTCTGCTTCTTAGGTACTTCTGGTGATGCACAGCATTATGCTCCATAGACCCATAGTAAGGTATGTCTGGTCTGTGTCATGCTATGTAATGTAATGTTATGAAAGCAGTTACAATACTGGGGTGATCTGTGCCACACTGTGTAAGTTAGGGCTATAAAAGTAGTCAGTCTACTGTTGCAATGTCAGGCATACTTACAGCAGCAGCAGAGGAGAAGTCAGTGTGGAGTCATTGGGGAAACCTCTTGTGATCAGAACTCCATGAGAGACAGAAGAAGACACAATACATTGTGGCAGTGCCAATCATTTGGCATCTGATGCACAACAGTGGGCTGAAAGAAGAACAACACAGAGTAAAAGTGATGAATCCAGTATCAAATCCAAGCTATGCAATACACTGAACTCACACAAGCCAGGATGGGTATGACACATTCATCATCCTTTGTCCAGATGTAGTGGGGCACAGTGATTGGTTATAGCAATGGTAACAAAGATGGGATTGTCATGGGTGGTGGACGTGGTAGCCACATACCTGATGGTTAGGAGATATGGCATGGGTGGAACACTGACTGAGGGTATCATGTGGCCCAAAGTGTAAGAACTGGGTCATCACATTCAAGAAGTGGTGTACTAATTTGGGAGCATATATGGGGACCTTGTTGCAACCCCTTTGTGATGTTCCAGTAGAATGTCAGCATCCACAGCCCCAGGAATTGGCATGGATAGGTGTGGCTTATGGTAACACTACAAAGGAGTGTGATGACATTGAACTGAAGGACCCTAATTGGTTTGCTTAGTGAGATTTGTCATAGTGGAACTGAATGATCACCAGTTATGACCATGGAGTATCCATGCTTATGCCCATGGGCGGGAGCAGCCATACACAGTGGAGACAACGAAGTTGCCTCTAGGATGGTATGCGCCATGACCTTAATTCTGTTGTGTAACCAAGCAACGCACATTTGCTCACTAGCATGGCCACTGATGCTAGTTGCCTGTATCCTTGTGGCTGCTGCAATAGCTGCCATGTGGACTACTAGTGCCTTCTGTAGGCTTCTGCTCTAGGACGGTATATTTCTTGTCACTGTGCATGCATTCCAGGATGTCCCACTGTCCCTAAAGTGGTTGCAGTTCCTCAAGCAGGCCTTGCAGCACAGTAAACATCTCTGACATTTTGTGAGTAATAACCATCTGTGCCTGGATCACTGATCTGCACATACACTGATAAATGTTATGGGAGGCACCCAAGTCTGGAATGATCTGAAGCTGTGGTAACAGTAACCATTATACACTTGATACCTATGCTGGATATACACATCTATGAGGCAATGCAACGATCTGGTGCCATATGTGATGGAGACACTTGTGTAGCTTGGGTGGGTGGACATGAAAGAAATGTTCTGCTCTGAACACAGGGGACCCTAGGGGTTAATCATTCCACACTGTTATGTAAGTTGTAAGTGATGTGAGTGTGCCACAACATTGCTGATGATGCCTTGTGTTATCCGAATGTGCAATATGCATGGTAGCATCATGGTCAGTTTACGAGGACCAGCTGACTTTTGACATGTTTTGACATGTTGTAATGAATCCTCTATCAGTGTAACATATGAATGCATTCAGATAACATACCTGTGACAAAGCTGGATTATATCTGTGACTCCCACTACTATGAGACACATATTCTGCTACACAGCAATTGTATATGTAGCCTATTTGCACATATGTACCTTGTGGTACAGGTTGTTGCTGTTATAGCAGTCGTGCCCATGGATGATATATATGTGTATGTGATTGCTTTGTAAACCATTCACAGTAACAGGTCAGTGTCCATCAGTAATGATGCATGATGTGTATGTGATTGTCTTTGCAAACCATTCACAGCAACAGGTCAGTGTCCATCAGTAACGAACCATGATGTGTATGCGATTGTGTTTGTAAACCATTCACTGTAACAGGTCATTGTCCATCAGTAATGAAACATGATGTGTATGTGATTGTCTTTGTAAACCATTTACCGTAGAAGGTCAGTGTCCATCAGTAATGAAGCATGATGTGTATGCCATTGTCTTTGTAAACCATTCACAGTAACAGGTCAGTGTCCATCGGTAATGGAGCATGCTATTGACCTAGTGCATCTCTCTAAAGACATTATGAGAGTCATTCCCAGCCCATGTGTATCATCCAGGTGCACCTAGGCTACTGCCAGGCATGAGGCTCTTTCACCTTTCCCAGAGAGGGATAACAAGAATGCCTCTATATCTCTGAGACAACTCTGTGTTCGAGGTCCACCTCTAGTAACTAACCTGAGTCTGGCAATTTCCTGTGCCTTAGTTATGGCATGCAGTAACATATCAGTGATACTGCTATGCATCTGTAGTGTTGTCCTTTTATGTCCACCCACTGCACTTGATGCCCTGCATAAATCCCTGCCACATGTGGTCACAGAAGGTCATGTCTTCATTGCACGTTTCAAGAATATGATTGTCATGCGTATATGGCCTGTAGTGACACCCCTCTTGCATAGTGATCTTTTCCAGCCATTGCCATTCCTTTGATTCCATGACAAGACATGTACACCTGTGAGTCATACATGTGAATCCGTGGATGTTTACCGAATTGCCATGCCAGTCAACGGTTGTCTTACAATTGTTCCCAACTCTCTTTCAGTGGCCATAGCCCTGCATAGTACTATGGTAGCATTCTTACACTGTGGCATGTTAGTCATGTTTGCTTTCCACTGAAACTCATTCTGTGCTTTGTTGTACTCATAGGATCATAGGATTATAAGATCATAAGATATTACTAGGCTATTGACCCAGAGGTCATTTTAAGCCTAGCTGTTTCATCCCAATGTAATACCATGAAAATACTAGTCAATACCCAAGATTGCATTTAGTGATGACTGCCCATGTCCAGGAGTGTTGTGAGCACTATCCCCTGTAAGAAGTTGGAGAAACTGGAGTCCCCATATCTCCTGTAACATGTAGTGCAGTCTTGTCCACATGTTACAATGTTGTGAAACCTACATAACAGGGTTGTGACCAGGTCTGACCATGTTCTCTCTCCTATATCAGAATGAGCCCCCCCCCAAGCAGGACTACAAACAGGAATGACCATGTTCTCTCTGTCCCATCAAGTTGAGTCCTCCAGCAGGACTGCCTCCTATGCCTTGTCAGGTTGGATCCTCCTGCTGTAACACCAGCAGGCCCCATACCTACTTCCTGGCAGGGAGATGAACCTCACTTGTGGAATGTGATCTGGAAGACTCACTGGTGGTCTCTTGGCCAGCTTTCAGGAAGGAGGGAGTGAAGGCTCCTCCTCTGAGAGAAGTGTGGAGAGGTTCTCCTCTGTCACCCAGGAAATGTGGTGACTGCTAAGGACCTAAATGGACTGGTGGCTGTATGCCCTCTTTAGCAACCTGTGGCTTATGTGGCTGATTTAGTCACATGGCTGTCTCTCCTGTCCATCAGGCTACCAGAGGTGGCATCACCCATAAAGTCAGTGGACGTGACTAACATCTTGATGGGTTCCCCCTTGGCTGGTCAGCCTGGCCCTTTTTGTCCCACTCTATCCCTGGTCATTGTTTTACCCATCCTTATGTGTCAATCCCCATTCCCTGTTTGTAGTCCACTCCTCCCCATCTCCAGTTGTCCATCCTCTGTCAATCCACATCTCATCAATGTTGCTCCCCCATAAGTCACCATATCACTTGTCAGTCTTTGTTTGTATTGTGTGTTTGCCTTTGATTCCATCCTATACCCTGTTTTCTACCAACACTTTTTGTTTGCTACTTTACCCCTCTACCCTTCCTAAAACAAAGAAAATGGGCACATGTGGCCCAAAAAGAGTATACTCTTAAACTGCCACCTGCCTTCCCTTTCAGCTGTCCATCTGAGTCTTCCTCATCATGCTCTTCCTTATTTCTTCTTATCCTGTCTCCCTATTTCCCTCGTTTATATCATGAAATTACGTAGCACTTTCTGTTCCACAGCTGTTGGGTGCTTCAATACTTGTGTGATCAAGCATAATGTTTGTTATGCCACCTGCCTGATGCTTTCCCCTTAGATCGTGTGATTGCACATAGCACATTCATTCCTGCACTGCAGTTAATGCCATTACCGCAGCTGTGAAGTTACATTATGCATCTCTGTCCCCGACATGTTGGAATTATGCTGGCGCTTATGCCTGTCTGATCAGCGCTGGGCAGTGTCATGCTATATTCAGAAAGTTAGGGCTGTGAGCTGCTATGACATTTACTCTCTACTTCCTTATTGTGTGACACTGAGTGAATCACTTACCAGTTAAAGTTGGCATAATGGTTAAGGTGATTACCTTAGGGACACAAGGTACAGAGTTTAATTCTCACTTGTATTCTTATTTTAGTAATAAATAAATTATTGAAAAGGGCAGGGAAATACACAGTACTTAAAAATGCCATCATTGTTTTAAAGCAAATGTAGATGATATGTTTTATTTTAGAACTGAAATCTTCTTGGGCAAAATAACTGTCCTAAACAAAAAGGCATACAACACTTAACATTTTTCAGAACATGTCTGAAATCATCAGCCGTTGACATTGACTGTCATTGTAAGTCTATGGATATCCACTGTTAATATTATGGATATCTCCATGAACAGTGAACATCCTTGCTTTGTAAGCCTTAATGTGCATCTTTCGGGATGGGAAAGCAAACAATTTATTTAGATATCTGTTTGACTGGGCAGAATTTAGGCGTCCAGCGAAGATGCTTTGTAGGCTGCTTAGTTTTGTCCCATGAAATGGTTTAGCTTTTGTGGAGTTTGTGTAGGAGTAACTAGTTTTCAGATTTTGGGTGACATTCACAAATAGGGAACATGCAATGATTTTACCAGGATCCCCTTTCTGTGTCCTCGTGAATCTGCAAAAACAAATGTAAAATTGAAATGTCAGAATCATAAGGATTGCAGCATTTGTATAGAAAGCAATTAAATTCAAACATTGATGGATTTTCTGTGATGATAAATGGAATCCCAATACACTGGTGAAGTGCTATGGCCTTTGTCCAACACAAATGGGCCATCTCTTGGTGCAGAGTGATACAGCCTTGATTGTAATACAGATAACCCAGACTTAGTTAACAATCCTGGTGTGAGATGAGCCAGATGGTGTTGGTGGGAGACATTGGTCAGTGGAGCCTCATCGATACTGGCGAGAAGGAGGCGGTATGGTCTGCAGTAGCACTAACATGTAATGTAGGTCAGATGTTGTAACAAAGATGCACAAGAGGCAGGATGTACATGCTACACACATGCAGTGTGTAATAGAGCCATAGCATGTGGGGCCTAGCATTGTGATTACTTTAATTTCTCCAGTATTGGCTGAAATAGGAGAAAGGAGGTTAGGGTGTACATTGCACTGATGGTCTCCTGGATGATGGCCTTCCAAGACGGTCTTTTGCCAACTGGGAATGATTGGGCTGATTTATCAGTGATAAGGTTGATGGTTGGCAGGCACAAGAAGAAATAAAGCTGTAGAAAAAACAACAGTATCAAGCGATTGTAAAAATGAACCCACGTATTAAATCATGTTTTAAACAGCTGAATTCATATAACCAGTAAAAAACTACCTAGACAAAGTGACATTTTTCCCTCAGGATAACTGGACCATTACCAAACCTGCGCAGAAACAGGAAGGATCCTGCCCAATGTAAAAAGGATTTTGGAGGTCATGTTTCTGGAATTCTGTTTGCACTTGTTGGTGTTCCATTGTACACTTGTCTAAATGAGGTGAACACAAAGATGCAAAGAGTGTGTTGAATGAGATGTCCTGGTAACCAGAGTATCTAAGACCAATCTATATAATGTGCAGTCACAAAGAAATCCATGGATTTTTAAGTTTCTTTTTAGCACACTATAGTCTCCAGTTTTATAGCTCAGAACTGTCCAGATTTTAACAGAATGCCCAGATTTTTGCCCCATGTTTTTGTACTGTTCCTCATAAAGTTTGTGGATTTCTCACAAATCACTGAAGAATAAAGTCATTAAATAAAGACAGACATTCGAGTTTCAGACTTCATACCCTTCACAAATACAGGCCAATGCAAATCCTGTTATTCCAGCAAATTTCTAAGTTTATAAGAGCAATATTTAAATTATATCCCTATTTTTCAGCCTGTGTTTCCCCCATTGCTTTTGGATTTATCCAGATTTCTTACACTAAGAAGTTGAGAAGTATGTCCTGTTTTGATCCCCTACCAAACTGCAAAGACAGTCATTTCTACTTCTAATAATTTCAAAATGTCAGATTTTCCAGGTAGCAGATTTGCCTTTACCCCTAGGTGCAGAAACCCTGGAGTTGGTATATTTACAGGTAGATGTGTGTTGGGGCAAATCCTGCACAAGGGGGCTGAGGAAATGAAGCCATTTTGCAAAAAAAAAAAAAAAATCCAGAGTTTTTACATTATGAGGCCTCACAATTCTTGTAATTGTGATTTCATTAGGGTTTTCACCTGTTTTGAAGGTATGTTTATCCACGTTCCCTTTAGCTCTTACAGACAAGCGTCTGATGCAAACCCACGAATCTGGACGTCTTGGCCTGGGTATTGAACTATGCAGTCACATGCATGTACAATGTACTGTGTGACCTCAGTAATATTTGCAAGTTCCCTATGGAAAAGTATATGACTTTATCTACATATCTAATCAGAAGAAGAATTTTACTCACTACGAAATATTGCCCTGGGCTATCCTTCACAGAAAACTAATAAAAATTGCCTATAGTATTTCAGCCGTGTACCAAGCATGTCCTGTTTAAACTGATTAGATGCTTGAAAATAAAGCTCAGTATTGTATGTCTTTGAATTGGTTGTTTTGTCATGTTAAATGCCAAATCATACCTCTCAACCTATCAGTGCAATAAATCTGGACAAAGGCAAAGAGAATGGTGGAGGTAAGGCCCCAAAATAGGGACAGATATCAAATATTGCCCATATAAACTTAGAAAATTGCTAGAATAACAGGTTTTGCATATTACATGTTTTATGAAGGATATAAAATCTGAGACTGAAATATCTGCCATTATTTAGTGTTTCTTAGTAACTTTAGTCTTGAATAATTTTCCAGCAAACCACAAATTTTATGAGGAACGGACCAAAAAGATGAGACAAATATCTAGACAGGTATCTAGAGATATGAATGCTGTTGACAAAGTTGCAAAGTTATTCTAAATTCATTGTCACGACACACTGAATGCCAGTCACTACTTCTCTAGAGAAAGCTAGTCTGAGTAATACTTGAAAAGGATTACTTTGCAGCAGGACTGCAACTGTAAAAGTGTGTAGATTCATATTTTGATGGCGCCACCTGCTGGTTAATTATACTAATTATATTTCTGAAGAACTATAATATACACCTCCTGTACTATATATACATCCTGTTTCTGTAACTTTTCTATGTCTCCTACATTTTTCTTTTGTCTTTTTTGTCAACACCTACCTTGTCAAAAAGGAATACATTTTAGTGTGACAACATCAAATACAAATGGCAAGCAAAAACAACAGATATATAAAACTGTGATGATGGTATTCAAAAACATTTTCACTGGTGCTGTGCAGCCATAAACATCAAAGATCTTGCTACATGGCCCGATGCTGTTTAGGTATGTAGTAGGACTGGAATAACCTAAGCATTCCAAGAGAAGGGCTGCGTAGTAAACAAAAGCGTCCACTGTACTTCTGAACTGTAGCAGTGTGGGAATGCTATAAACAGTCATGTGACCAACTTAACAAGAAAAGTGGTACGCCTAAGGTTATGTGTGTTCTCCCATACACCAAAGCACCTCACAGTGAAAACTTGGGCACACTCAGCAGGCCACAGGGGGCCAATTCAGCAAAGTGCCAGCTCAGCCTATTATATACATAGGGATGAAGGGGAGGGAATAGTAAACTTAAACAAGAGAGAGTAGCAAACAGAGGAACACACACACACACACACACACACACACACACACACAAACACATGCAACCAGACATTTTAGCTGTCCCTATTTTGGAGGAGCATTCATATTTTCAGGCTTGATTAACCCCTGCACATGATGTACACATTTTGGAGGTATGTTTCTCTTTCCAGGTTTGATTTAGCCCTTCACAGTTTTATGAATCCCCTCCATCGCACGTGACTTTTGAAGCTGTCTAGTACACAGAAAATCACACTACATAACCAACATAGTAGTGTTACCAATTATTTAAATTAAGAGTACGCATGTCTTACATCTCCCTTTTTCAGAAGCAAAAATAAATTATATTGCCTGGTAGAGTTTTGCAATGCACTTCATTAACGTCTTCAGATTTTACACTGCATGAAGTGGTATAAAAATAATTTGAAATCAGTGCAAGAATTACATATATGTTTAGTTGCTAATGTTATTGTGTATTTTTGGCTGGAGGTTGCAAGTTCGATTTTCAGCTGGAGACTTCAAGCTCAACTCTGAGTGGATCTGTCGACATTTTCTCTGAGACCCTGTGCTAAGCTGTATGCCTCTGGAGCACAGCTTACCCAAACTGTTTTAAGGCTTCTTCTATTTACAGCAAAGGAATTCTTTAAATGTAATCGTGTTTGAGGGTTTATAGGGATGGAAAGGGGGAGAAAGAAGACAAGGAGCATACAGAAGGAAAATAGAGAATTGTACAGAAGGAGGTGGGAATGGAGGGGTACTATGCTTTGTGGGGGATAGACCCCTAATTTTTCATTTTTTAAGAGGGAAATTGGGGAAGAAGAAATGATAATGATGTAGGAGAGAGAGTTATGGAAGAACAAATGAAGACAGAAACATGAACGACAGACAAGATGGCAGGCAGGCACAAAAGGGAGAAGGCAGATATCCACGAACCAGATACACCCCTGTTCAAAGTAGCCCATGGTTTGGGTTGAGGTCTCTGGTGGCCATATGGTTAGAGCCAACATGGTCAGGTGTGACTTGGTCGACAAGTCTTGTACTCACTGGAGGAGAGATTGCAGTAGGTGCAAGCGCCTCTCCATAGCCCTCTCAACTTATGCCTCGCCAGGCCCTGAAGCTTGCAATATTTGCAGCTTATCAAGCTTCCTTGCACCAGCAGCCCCACAGGCCTGTGACCAACACACCACACCCTGTGAAGATGTCCCTGAGCAAGCAGGCAGAGGGGATTGGTGAGCATTTCCTCACCTAGGAAGCCTGTGGATGAGGTGCCCCAGGAACGTATGGACTGGTAGAAAAAAGTAACAGAAAAAGGACAGAAAAGAAAGAAAAACAGAGAAATAAAAAAAAAAGCTAGAGGGAGTGAAATAAACTGAGACAAGAAATGGAATCATAAGTGTTCTTTAGAAATAGCGTTTTATTTAATAACAGGAGATATAGCCATTTATTCATTCAATATGAAATTGCTGTTAAGCAATGTTACTTATTTTGCATATGGTAATTGAATGCCTGTATTCTGACAACTACTTCTTGAGGGTAATTGTTCTTTTTGCTTCTTGTGTGATAT
>NC_056751.1:649187083-649329583 GCF_019279795.1 Protopterus annectens | reverse complement strand
TTAGTGTTACTATTAGTATTAGTGTTAGTATTAGTATTAGTATTAGTATTAGTATTAGTATTAGTATTAGTATTAGTATTAGTATTAGTATTAGTATTAGTATTAGTATTAGTATTAGTGTTAGTGTTAGTATTAGTATTAGTGTTACTTTTAGTATTAGTATTTAGTTTGGCATTTATTGCGCCATGAGGATTTTTAGAAGCCTAGCCATACATTCCCATTAAGCTTTTAGCCCTTAAGTTTTCAGTATGAATAATTCAGAGATGAGCAGAATAATTATTCTCCCTATCCATGAGGGACAAGGGTCATTTTGTCCACATTACATTTAAATAGTGTAAGAGAAGTACTTTTTTATGTGGAGAGTAAGATGATTCCAAGTGGTATTCTCTTGTTATACTTATCTGTCTCTCCAATATGTTCTCTTCATGTTGCAAAAGAGATTTAGATCTCTTGGGCATCTTTTTATGCCTCCTTTGAAATTGTGAATATGTAGTACGTCTGAAAGGATAGGGTCTGCCGAGGCTCCACAGTCTCCATAGTTTTTATGATTTAGGCCATTGATTTTCTTAGTAAGAAAATATTAAGGCCATTAAAGTTGCATCAAATGTTTGGACAGGTACATAACAAAGATACTCAACGATTACCTGATGAGTGTGGAATACAGAGGAATGATCACAACCCCAGACTTGGACACCATACCCTTAGTAATAAGCTGTGCAATGAAAAGGTACTTTCTTACAATAGTGCATATGTTGTGATCAGACTGTTGTCGATGTAGGTTCCTAGGTCCCTAACTACTGGATCAATTTTCAGGGTGTGTGTTATCAATGTGATAGTTACAAGAACTCCATGTTTGACAAAGGATACTATTATGCTTTTCTTGGCAATCAGTTACTGATACAAACATATATTAGATCTAGTTATCTCTCTATATATATATATATATATTTATATATATATATATATATATATATATATATATATATAGATAGAGAGAGAGAGAGACTAAAATAAAAATATTTAAAGAAAAATACCAGCAAGCAAAACCAACAAAACAAAATTTTGTCTCTCTACAATATTGACACTACTAAACATCAGCACTCACTTTTGATATTTTCCCAGCCCGCCACTCATATTTGTATATATATATATGTATATATATATATATATATATATATATATATATATATATATATATAGATGTAATGAATCTAATCAAAGCATCCAAATAATGTTTACAATGTCAACCAGAATACGTCATCATTGCAAAAGTCGAAATGCTACTATGCATGCTCTCAGCAACATCCTTGGTACTTTCAAATATAAAATTTAAAAAATAATGAAAACATTGTCACACAAAGGAAAGATAGTACAAAAACTGAGAGAAATGAAAGCTCTGTTGTATGGCTATCAATAGTAAGATACAAGCAGTTAAAATGTTTTTTCTCCCTTTAGTCTTATATACAGGTCAGGCATATTTTTATCAACCAGAGAAGAAGTTGTGGATAGTAATTAATAAAGAGCTGAAGGATTTTATCTGGGAGGAGAAGACCGCAAGTGTCAAGTGGGATAAGCTGATTCTTCCAAAAGAACAAGACAGATTTGAGATTACCAGATTGGAAATTGTGTTTCAGAGGAACATGGTTAAGGCTACTATACATAGCACAAGCAGAAAACTATAATTCAAAGTGGAAAGGGATGATGATGAAATGGTGGGGGGCTCAATAAACAAGGAGACACTGAGATTTTGGATACAGATCTTTAAGGAGAATCACAATAATCATACAGAATATTATATTCTTAAAGTAGCAGATAGTATTCTAAGAACTAAGCCAACCAGGAACGGCCTTTGGTCAATTGGTGCCCTAGGCAAAAAGCTCCACGACCCACCTCCATATCACCTGATGCCCCAATCCTGGTCTACCTACACCAGCCAGATTACTGTAAAAGCACCCCTGCTTGAGATGTGCCCTAAGCATCTGCCTAGTTGGCCTATGATTAAGGCCGGCTATGAAGCCAACTCAGGAATGGAGAAAGGAGAATCTGATTATAAAGATGACTGCAATTATGGACACAGAAAATAGGCTAGAGAGGGTTGACATTTACTGGAGATAACTGGCAAAGGGACCAAGGTACTGAGAATAAATAAGGAGAGAGAGACGGGTAATAGAATGGGAAGATGCAAAGTATTCATTAGGACTGCAGGTTAGAGATTGTCTTCTCTGTCAAGGACTGATATCAGAGTATAGGCAAAGAGAAAGAAATATGGGGTTTCTAAACATCTCCATAGTCAATAGAGCCGGATCAAGGACAAATGAGGCCATGTGCAGAGTAATGAATCAGGCCCCTGCCATTCATAGCAATATCCCAGTATGTGTCTGTGTCTCCCCAGTTACCATAAACATTGCTCAAACCTGTCACTTGGCATGCTATATTTCCTCACATTTACAATTATCTCAGACATCTGGATTTCATTTAAAAAACATTTCAAATTTTTACATAGAAAGCAATGCCAAACATTTTCTAAACAAAATAAAACACTATCACATTGAAAACAAACTTAGCATTAGAAACAGTAAGCTTCTCTTCCCTTGAAACTCACATGTAGTGAAAATGTGTCTGGCAACCCATTAAATGGCAAAAGATGTGTTGGGATTCATACTTGTATAGTATATAGTGAAGTACTAATTAACAGCTATGTGACGGGTGCAGGAAATCAAACTACTGATGTGTAACTTATTTGCTAACAGCCGGTGACAGCCCACTGGATACAAGTGCCCATTTTCAGGGGAAGACCAGGAGTTCTGTGGTGAAGTAACTTGGCAGTCGCATAGAAGATAAATGAAAGCTATTGGAATCAAAGCATGTACCCAGGAGGGAGCTCTTTAACAGCACATAGCCTTACTCATATGTATTGTGTCAGGCAAGTTTTTGTGGGCAAAACAGTGCAGTTCAGTACAAACTAAATTGAAATGTATTCATAGTTAAAATATTAACACTAAACTGTAGACTATATGCCATCCAGTTTATTCACAGGTAAATAATAAATACAGTATCAGCATTCAACAGAACAAGCAAACCAAGGATTGCACCCAAAGAACATGACTCATATGATGATGCCTCTGTTTACAACAATTAATTTCCTTCCTATACAACATAACTGCTCTGGTTCATAGGTAGTTACTAGGCTTGCAGCCCATTGAGAAGCCATGCCCAAATTTCCAGTTGCCCTAAAATATGGCTGGGTTAAGTGACTTGCTCAAAGACAGGATATAAATATGAAACAAAATCAGAGATGTTCTGCAAAACTGGAGACAGATAGAAACAGACTACCCTAAATGACTTAAAAAGTTAACTAAACAACATGGTTTGCTTCAATGTGTATTATGTGAAACATAAAAAGTAAGACACTCTAATGACAGACATTGATTGTAATCCCTATTAACTTGCCAAAAAAAACAAAAACAAAAAAAAACATGGATGTCATGTTGTACAGGGATTGACTCTGTGCAAGTCTCTTAACTAAACTCTCCCCTATAACTGGGATATTACAAACACACATATACACACACACACACACACACACACATACACACACACACACACACACACACACACACACACACACACACACACACACACACACACACACACATATACATGCACACAAACTATTGTATCTTGATTCATATGTCCTGTTCCCTATTAATGTACACAGAACATAGTGTAGTGTACCTGCAATCTCAGTGCTGTAAAAACGACTGTCACTTACTTCGTCCTGTGTCTCCATCAGTGCTGTAAAATGAATAATGCACCCTTTATCCTATATCTCCCAATAATGCTGCAAAACTGACATTGCTTCATACTGCAGCTGTGATTGAAATATTGCACCAATTCCTGGAAATTTTTCATTGACTGTGTACCCAATGAGTGATGCAGACATAATGTAAGAGACTAAAGGCTGAGCTGAGCAGCAAGAAATCGCTATTTTAAAAAGCCCAGCAGAAAAATTAGCAGCTGGGCAGGGAATCATTGTTCAAGCTTAGCAGGAAATTTTGTTGCCAATTTTTTTTAAATAATGCATGGATGGGCCCCTCCCTGGCCAACTCTGGGCCCCAGGCAGCTGCCTAGGGCAATTTTTACAAAAACTGATCCTTCCTGTAGCACTAAAATGGGAGCATTACACAACAAATTCTGCAATAATATGTCATGGCATGCTGTATGTTATATTTTTTCTGTTTCTTTGACATGATACATGCCTCGTGTAGTAGGTACTGTGCAATGGGAAAAAGTAATCTGGAATCACAATAGTTAAGGTTGGTCTTAGACAATCTGCTAAATATGTGAGTGCCACGCACAAATTATAGCATGCCGGAGTGTATATGAGGTACAAGTATTACCCACACATGTTTATGAGCACAGCAAAGAGCACTCACAGCTAGCCATATGCATTAATGCCCATAAGACAGGTCACATATCTGCGCCGCAATGTGATTATTAGAGCTTAGAGTGGCCCTACTCAAATCAGTTGCACCATATGATAACCTGACTCTTTCTGCCTTTTTAAGCTTCACTGGGCTCTGCATGTCCTCAGATGTACATAAAAAGCACACACTAAAGCGGTTTACTAAAAGCAGGGAATAACCATAAGTTTAATGGAAAGGAAAGACAGTTAAACATGACATTTTATAATATTTGCAGATTAGTAATGAAATGCTTGAGGGTGTGTAAGGTGACACATTCAGTGCTGCCTGCCAAGAGGCTTACTACAGATAATGGTCTGTGACAATTGGTAATGCACAAGATCAGACTACAGACCAGGGGTGTAGCTAGGCATACACTTTGTACTCTACTGAGTACATTTTTTTTTCCTGAGCATCATACCAGCTTGGCTTTTTTCAGGTCATATTATGTCTACAGCTGTCTAAATGAATGCCTTTAACAACAGGTGCAATATTGCTAATCTAAAAACAATATTTGTAATAGTTTTAGGGGGAGCAGCTGAAATATTATTTACATTTATTACATGCTGATAGGGCAGAATTTTCAGAGATGTGTCCATTTTTAAGTAATAGGTGTCTGGGGGAGGGAACCATAGCACTGAGACCTTGTGAGTACAAAACAGATTTTGCTTGCTGCACCCCTGCTATGGACCACCTTTAATTAAATACAGACATACATGAGCTGTTATTCAGCATAGTGAGTACCAAACCCTTGCAGCAGAAGCATAGAGTCATATATTTTACTGCTGTTGCAGAGGAGTACAAAACACAGGAGGTACTGCCAACAAAATGCAAACCGATAACTAAGAATGCTTCAATGTGCATAATACTCCTTTTCTTTCTTTTTCCTAATACACTGGTATTCATGATCCATATTTCATTAAAATATCATACAAGGGACACAGGCATGATTTTATCTCAATATGTAATTGCAGGTTACAAAGTGTTATAGCAACAGGCAACAATACATAGGAGAGCCAACTTCAGTCCTGAAGATAATCAGATCCTCATGGATGCTGTAAGGACATATGGAAAATGTCTTTTGGAAAAGAGAGGGTGTTAAAACAGGTTTAGAGAGTGAAAACATGTAATTAAACAGTGGCTGACATTAATGCTGTGGGGGAAGGGCAGGAACAGAATCTAGCATAGTGTAAAAAAAGAACCAATAAAATGGTGGGATATGCCATCACAAAAGTTAGCCAGAATTCAGTTGTCCATAGCAGCAGTGGTGGTGGCCCTTCCAAACTGCAGCCCTTAACAGCATTAAAGGAACACCTTCTGTCTATAATGGGTGATATCTCTGAGGTAATCATTTAAAATGTTGGGACCCACTAGAGCATGTCCTGAAATACATAGATTGAGTGCCGAAAGAATGGACTTACATATACTAAGTCTGAGATGCCATTTCTCAGAATATTCCCTTTTCCCTGAAAAATGGTGATTTTGGAGTTTGTACATATATGTCCAGGGAGTGCAGGGTGAGGTACCCCCCCCCCCCCCGCGCAAAAAGATGTTTTAAGGAGAAGAGTGATTGTTGAGAGTCGCTCTTCTGTGTTTTCGGCATATTGGTACTCGGCATTTCGAGTGCCGACATTTTAGTAGGAGACCTATCTCTGATGCAGATGAGGATGCTGCTGGAATCATTAGCGGTATTGTTGACATCATTATTTTCAGTTCCCTAGAACAACCACAGCAACTTAGTGTGGAAAGTTAGTTTAAAGTTGATTTCCAAATATCAATCTAAAATATGTATGGCATAGCAGCTATGTACATATTTCATCATCAGATATCTGCACACCCAAAAGGTTGCATGGTCTGTGAACCAGACCAGAAAATGTACACAAGCCCAGAACATACAGGTAAACAACAAACAGCTCAGCGCGTTTAGGCAAAAGCAAACTGGAAATAAACGG
Source organism: Protopterus annectens (assembly GCF_019279795.1). NCBI lineage: Eukaryota > Metazoa > Chordata > Ceratodontiformes > Protopteridae > Protopterus > Protopterus annectens. The sequence continues at coordinate 649,323,168 of NC_056751.1, read as the reverse complement.
TGTTAAGGTCATTAAATCATCTCAAAAATAACATTAATATGTATGGTTATTAAGCGGACTGTAAGTTATACAGATGTGTTATGGTTATTTTTGAGGAAATTTAATGACCCTTAACACTGTTTTGCTGATGTCCTTGGTTTATGTTGTCATCAATGTGACTTTATAAATATAAGGTGTTCAAAATTTTATTTAGATGTTACTGATGAAGATGTGATCAGCATCGAAAGATGGTTTAATTGCCTCATTTCTGTATTATTGGTGTGGAATAATAAATGATTTGCCTTATCTTATTTCTAGTTTGTCTTTGCCTGAAAGTGCTGATCTGTTTGTTGTTTACTTCATCATTAGATAGGGTATCAGTGTCAGGTGTGACACAAAGTCTGCAATGATAAGTGTAGTGATCCTACCTTAACGTAAAAATAATTCCAGCTGTCGCAGGTAACATTAACCACATCTTGTTACATTTCTTTACTGGGAAATTACCAGACACAACTGCATCCTTTGCTTCAGTACAGAAGGGTGAACTTGACAGCAGAATGCCTATAGATGATGACACCAGAACATTTGCACTCTTAAATGTACCTACAGACAGTGGCACATTGTAACAAAGTATACTAGCAGGGCCCCTGACATCACAGCAGGTTGATAACTCCTCAGGTAGTGACAGGCTCACATACTTAGCATAATGAGGGAATGTCATTAGGTGATGGGGGGTGAGACATCACACAGCTCAACACCTCTCTTCTGGATTGTCTGAACACCTTAGCAATGTCCATTGTCACACTTTTGCACATAGGTGCAAGGTGAAGACAAGTTGCAACTCCAGAGGCATGCAAGGCCTTGGCTACCCAACTCCAGATGTGCAGTGCAATTGTTCAAGCCCAGGTTATTGCAACTGAGAGTCAGGTAGCAATGGTTAAAGTACTGCAGGGCATATTCCAGTAACTTCACCACTACATAGCAATGACTGAGGCAAGGGACAATGACATGATGGTCTCATGTAGAATATACTTGCACATCCCACATTCATGTCTGCCCATATGCTGACACTTGTAAAGGCTTACCAGACACACTGAGAGCACATGTGGACATGGTTATGGAAATGTCTACATGGTTGATGGACAAGTAGGCTGGACACAATGTACATCTTAAGAAAGTTCCTCAGTCACACTTGTGGATTCCAACAAGATGAAAACAGCCAGGCCTCATCAGACTTCTACAGTATGTTATAACTTCCCAGTCAAAGTGTAGGTTACTCAGGTCAAATAGGTCAGTGTGAAGAGGTTCTCCTGCATCCACTAGATTCTATCACAGGAGCAATTCAGAATCAAATTCATATTCCAGAACTTGCTCTTGATCTATGGGACTATCATTCACACTGTCTTTAGGGGACATTGTGTATGATGTCTTCCAAGTAATATTTCCAAAATTGGTAATAGGGAAATCATACTCACCCAGCAGTCCCTTTCCAGAAACAATGTTGCAGTTCTTATTGGTAAATGAAAAACAGCAAATAGACTGTACCACAGGGATAAAAACATCTGTCAAAGCAAGTAATTGGAGCAAAGCAACATTTATCATATTCTGCTCTGGACACTGTAGTGAAAATATCAATATAGTCCTCATATGTTTCATACTACCTGTTTTAAAATGCTTTAATCAAGCCTTGTTAGTATGAGTTACACCTGTACCATACTCCTCAAAACTGTACAAATGATGACTGATAGAAAACTTATTAAAGAAAAAGTGTGAATTTTTTTTTGCTCTTTCACTAAGTGAATTTCATGGCCTATGGTTGTTTACCAGATGCTGCTTCTTTGCCTGTGCAGCCGCAGGGGTTGCCATGCTACTGTCATTATTTGGCCACCATCTCTACCATCAGTGGTTGAAGGCACTATAGAAGTAGTTGCACTGCCACTAAGGTGACTGGCTGTGACAGTTATGAGCCAGACTGGTCTATAATCATGTTCTTCAGAATGAAACAGGCTGTAAACATCCTGCATATGGCACCAGTGTCATACTGAAGGGCACCCCGGCTGATCCAGGCAATGTTAATGGGCTTTGAGCAGACCCAACACTTGCTCATTGGGTTAGTGTTTGGGACAGGGTGGTGGTGATGCACTCTTTCACGGCTTCCTGGGGTTTAAATACTGGTGTCATTAGTCAAACTTTGAATGGGTAGTCTGCCTCTCCTGAGAAACAAAACAGGGGGGGACTTAAGACGTACCACCCTGGACTACATGAAAAGGGATATGGAGGAGCTGTCCAATCTTGTAGCCCAGGCAGGTATGACCCTAGCCCTGAGTAGCATCCTGCCATCACCAAGAATGATACAACAGTACAAGGACAAAATTATTAACTTCAACAATTGGCTAAGCTTCTGGTTGCATTCTAAGGGGTTCCAGTATCTGTCTGCCTGGGATGACATGATCGACAAACCACAATGCTTTGTCAGAGATGGCCTGTACCTGTTGCCCCTGGGATTCCAGATACTGGCTAAGGCTCTAGCCACCCCTATAGTGCCTTTATTAGGCAAGGTTCAAATGACAAATTCACCACTGCAACAGGTACAAGCAAGCAGAATCTGAGGGTATTGCTACTCAATGCTAGAAGTCTAAACCTCAAAATGCACTCACTCGAGGCACTCCTTAAAATGGGGAACATCAACATCTGTGCAGTGACAGAGACCTGGTTCAAAGCTCCAGAGAGTACCCCTGCATTACCAGGCTATAATTCATGCCACACCTTTTGGCCACCTAATCTGGACCGAAACACTAAAGGCAGAGGTGTGTCCATATTCATTAAGGATATCCACACCTCCAGGCTAGTTGCTCAGCATAATGCATCTGAGATTATCCAAGTGAAACTAACTCTGGGCAAGACTGCAATCCAAATTGTAGCTTGCTACAGATCCCCCACCATGCCCCAGGATTCCCACTCCTCATTTCTTGATACACTGGAAAATATTAGGGTACAATCTAACACCCTAACAATGGGCAATTTCAACTACCCCACCATTAACTGGGAAAACTACTCATGTACCAACTCTTGTGCTCAACGTTTTCTGGAATTCATAAATTCCAATGCCTTGGATCAGCTTATCCACACCCCCACCAGGGACAGCAATATCCTAGAACTGGTTATTACCAACATGGGCAACTGGTGCTCCACACCAGAGATGAATTCCTCGTTGGTCAGATCCATCCACAAGCTAATCATGCTAGACATCCACATCCCTCCCCCACCCCCCATTAGGGAAACAACCATAAAAAGTTTCTCCAAAGCCAAATTCACGCTACTTAAGACAGAAGTGGCAAACATTACGACACTCATGCTGATGGACAATAGAGGTATGACTGCTGAATCCTACACAAATGCACTTTATAAGCACTTACATGAGTGCATGGATCATGTAATCCCTAACAGAACCAAGATGCTATCCTCCAAAAAAATGGAGGCCAATCTGGTGGTCCCCTGCCATAAACAAACTCTACAACAGAAGAAAGAAACTGTTGCAAAAATGAGTAAAATCCCATGATTGGAGGAACTCCCTGGTCAGCCTCAGTAAGAAGCAGAGATCCCTCATAAAATCCTCCAAAGCTAGTTACAAAAACAAAATTGCCACTGACTCTAAAGACAACCACAAAGCATTCTATAGCTATGTCAAGAATCTCAATAGCAACACTCAGATCTGCTCTCAGTTACAGCACAATGGCACTAAATATACAGACCCAACTGATATTGCCAACATCCTGGAAGATAGGTTCAGTGCTAACTTTACCTCCCTCTCATCCCCTAAAGGGCCCATCTTTATACCGGAAGAATGCAAAGTTCCTATAAGCACGGCTGCACAGGTAAAAAACACACTCTCCAAAGCCAAGAACACAGCATCCATGGGACCTGACAACATCCCAGGCTGTGTTCTACATGAACTACAGAACGAACTGGAACCCCACCTAAGTACCATGTTCAATCATAACCTCACCTCAGGCTATGTGCCCACAGAATGGCGCACAGCGATAGTTATCCTATTCCACAAAGGGGGAGCCACCATGGACCCTGGAAACTACCACCCCATTAGCCTGACGTGCCTGGTCTGCAAGGCTATGACATGTATCATCATGGAATATATAAACAATGACATTGGTAATCTCCAGACTCTGGACCCCACCCAGTTTGGGTTTGTAAAAGGCAGATCATGTCTCCTAAATCTGATAGACTTCTTTGAGGCGGTCACCAAAGCCGTAGATGAGGGTAAGGTGATTCACACAGCCTATCTAGATCTCGCCAAGGCTTTTGACACCATCCACCACTCTGGAATTATAGATAAACTCCCTAAACTAGGTATAAATCCCTATGTCACAAGATGGTTTGCCAACTGGCTCACTGACAGAATGCACACTGTGAAAGTAGCAGATTCAAATCCATCTTCAGACCAGTGACAAGTGGAGTACCACAGGGTTCAGTCCTGGGTCATGTCCTGTTTGGTATCTACTTCTCTGAAGTACAGGCTAACACAGAAGGTCTTTGGCTAACGAAGTTTGCAGATGACTGCAAACTAGGAGCCATAATCAAAACTCCAAAAGATGTGGACATCCTACAAAAGGGCCTCACTGAAACAGATGCCTGGTGTCAAAGCCATGGCCACAAGCTCAATGCCAAAAAGTGCATTGTCATCCCTTTTGATAAAAACTCTGTACCCATGAACTACCACCTAGGCGGTAGTCTACTTAACACCAAAGGTGTGATAAGAGACCTTGGGACACAGGTGGACAGTAGTCTCTCCTTTGATAATCACATCACCACAGTAGTCAGGAAATCCTTCTATGTGACACACCTCATCACAAAAGGTTTCTCATCCAGGAAAAAAAGAAGTCTTTGTTCCCCTCTACTCATCACTCATTAGACCCATTATAGAGTACAATGCCTCTTTTGGTATGTACCTCACAAGACATCTACAACAACTGGAAAGGCCACAGAAATACCTCACAATGACAATTACCAGCCTCAAGCAGATGCCCTACGCAGACTGTCTCAAAAAACTGCAGCTTTACTCCATCGCATATCGCCTACTCGGAGGCGATCTCTGTCTAACACACAAAGCTATGTCAAACCCAGAGCTTTTGGACATGCTGCAATTAAAGAAATCCCAATCCCTCCGAGCTACACACTTTAGGGACCTAAACCTTGCACCACAATAAACAGAACATGCTAGAGGGATAGATTCCTGTCCCAGACACTTCCCATACTCTGAAACAAACTACCTGTCTATATCAAACAAAGCTCCTCATTAGCACTCGTCAAGAAAAATATTAATGATTGGATGGGAGATAGGAAATTCACCCCGAGGATCACTTCTGTGGCTCTGCTTGACAGTGGCACAGGAAAATTATTTTCTTGGGTGGCGAAAGCCAGGGTACCTTTTGGCTAGGCTTATATAGGCCCTAGGGCCAGCAGCCTAGTCCCTACCTATGAACCTATGGACATACCAGGAAAGGAGGGAGTTATTACTTAGTACTACCTATTCCACTCTATAGATAAAGAAATAACCATGGGAAGTGACATTATACTTTGCACTTACCAGCTAATGGCCATGATGAATTCTGCCCTGCAGAAAGAGGTGGCACATTGAGCTTGTATGCCAAATATGAGAATCATAAGCACTGCCAGGAATCTTGGATGACTCAATGGTGATGCACCCCAGTGCATTTTGCACTACCTGGCATTTGGTGGAATGATAACCCCTCCTCTGCCAGTACTGCCCATGTCAACATGGGTAAAATCTTTTGTACCAAGCACTTCAGAAGAACTTGACATCATGTTGAAGCCACACATAGTACTAGCTCAGTCCTAAAGTGACACTGGGAAGTACATCAGCTGATCCACATGTGCCAAGAGTGTGTTGAGGAACTGCTGAAGTATCCTTGAGGCAGAAGCCTGTGAGATATCAACTGTATCCCTAGTGTGTCTCTGGAAGGTCCCATTGGCAAGTATAGTGAGGGCTGTACATACCTTTGTAACCACAAGTACAAGAATGCCAGACCCCCCAATGAACACCAGAATCCCCCAATCCTCACCTGCGGCCCGTCTCTACTATGTTCCTGTCTGCGCTACACTTATCTAATATTTCCTGATCAGCAAAGTTCAGATGAGTTTGCCTTTGCCTATATCTTTGCCTTCTTGTCCAGCAATCTCTGTTGGGTGCTATTGGTCTTGTTGTGACCAAGTTGAGCGCCTCAGCGTGGGAATCAACTAAACAGGCAACAATCACATGAATCTTTCCAGGTTGTAAAATGGACAGAAAAGACACAATTCCATTTTTTATAAGCCTTCAGTTCATGGCCCAGATGCATATCAAAAAACAAATATGAATCACACAAACTCAGGAAGAGCTCCTAATTTGCATAAGATAGCGATGGAATATCAAAATGTTCCTCATTTGCATCTCATTTTTACTTCACTTACATACAACTTTCTCAGACTAGTTCCAGCAGCTGCGATTACATGCAGCTATTGTCTCTGAATCTTGACTCATCTGTGCTCAGGTGTAGTCTGCTCAAATACCCACTGTGCCTAAGTGCAATTGCTATGAATACTGCCCTAATTTCTTTTAGCTGTGGGTATATGTAAATCTTAATGGTTAAGACTACATCTGTGTAGTAAGGTGATAACAACTTAATGTAGCTGCACAAGACTTTGCAGAAAAAAGTCAGGGGACATATAAACTGATATAAGATAATTAAATGAAGTGCAAAATGAAAAAAGACCAACACAAAGGTGAAAGTCTGTCAAAAACAACAAAATGAAAACGCAAAATGACAGTCTCTGAAAACTCTCAATATAAAAACGATACTTTAATATTCCACAAGTTAACATTCCACAAAGCTTTCAGCTTAAACTACCCTTCATCAGTGTGATAATCAGATAATCAGAACTTCTGATTATCATACTGATGAAGGGTGGTTGTAGCTGAAAGCTTTGTGGAACATTGGCTTGTGGAATATTAAAGTATAGTTTTTATATTGAGCGTTTCCAGAGGGTGCCATTTTGCTTTTTCTTTATAGTAAAATGAAGTAGCCAGGTAAGCCAAGAGAAATCTGAGGTGCTACCAGCTTGAAACAACTAGGGATTCCATACACATTTCTAGGCAATACTAGAACACAGCTAATTCAGAAATATCTGCCTATCACTTCAGAAATTCAAAGTCCCCAATTACTTATAGCCAGATTGCCAGGTGGCACACATGCACCTGTCTTGATTATATAATGCTTGTGTGTACCATACCATTCGTTTTTGCCTCTTAATCTTTGCCCATATGCACTGTAGGTATAGGGCTGCCAAAGGTGTTTTGAGTTGAAGCCGTCTGTGTAAGTAATTGCTGAATCTATTTTTGAGGGTAATTTTGCAGTAGACCACTGCAAAGCCTAAAGTATATTCTTGAAGTTACTGTGAAGAAACCCGCATTTTCTGAAAGCTTTAAAACAGATCCGTGTTATGGAGACAATGTAAGGAAGTAATGTAGTGCATTGAATAAAAAAGAAAATAAATGCTTGATCTTAATAATGTTTTGCAAGCAAAGCACTGCATAATGCAAGCTCCATGCACATACAGTTTATTTTGTTCTGTATTTTAATATATATGGATTGCCTTTTTAACTTGGCATTTTGATCTGTGAGGTCAGAATTAAAAAGAGGTTCTGCTATATATGTATATTTATCTATTAAACTGAGTACAGAGTATAGCCACTCAAATTCCTACTTTTTATTGTAAGGCAGCATGGTGATTATGTTTGCATTTTTTTAATTTTGTTTTTTGTTTCAGGCACCAAGGTTGCAGCTGAATATACAAATGGCATGTATGATATACGATCACCAGTTTCGCAGCCTGGTTTTGGCTCATTACCAGTTTTAGAACTAATGGAACAGCTAAGGATAGCCCTGATGTTGGTGTCTGATGCAGTAGAGAGAGAGCGGTTACGGAATCAGGTTCCAGAAGCGACAGCAAATTATCTTAAAGACTGGCTGGTAAGAAAGTCCATGAGTAGTACAGAAAGTCCCAATTTGTTTTGTAACTACATTGTTGCAAAGTAGTTTTGTCAGTTGCTGAAAAGTAGGTCTTATCTTTACATTTGACTAATGTGGTTTACATTCACTCCACAGTGATTGTATTTGTTACATAATTCATTAGTGTGTGTGTGTGTGTGTGTGTGTGTGTGTGTGTGTGTGTGTGTGTGTGTGTGTATGAATTATAGTAAGTAGTATTATAGTATAGTACTGCAAATGTTAGTTCAGTCTACCTAAGCAAGAACGGAATGCCCTTCAATTTAATTGTAGCGTGTATTACACTTAGTAATATAGATGTTGAATTAAAGTTGGTGAATTTTGGTTAACGAGTTGTAAAATGTATTTGTAAATGGTCCGATTAGGGGTAGGTACAATTGTTGCAGGTATAATGGTTAAGGTGATAACCTCATAGATACAAAGTACAGGGTTTGATTCTCACCTTTGGAATGGAAATTCACTAGACTTAAAAAATGATCTACAAAAGCAGCTAGTCTAATACTTCCTACGAATAACTGTTTGAGAGTAGGATTTAAATAATGGTTAAGGTCTTTGCCTCTCAGATGTAAGGTACAGGGTTTAATTCTGACCTCTTGTTATTGACTAGGCTTGTAATAGCCTGCAGACTGATACCATGGTATTTACCTATGAAACTCTCTTTATCAAGCTGTTTTTATTATAAGCAACATTAAACCTGTTATGTGCTTCTCTTCATTAGTTCTCTGGCCAACCAGATTAAAAGATTCCTGATGTTTTCACTGAATGCCCTTTTTCCAAGATTTAGTGTTGCGCACTGATTGGTTGCATGCCACATAATGGTAACTCATGTTGGTAAAATTGCATTTTCATCCTGTCTGGATCTATCTTCATACATTTTACCTCTGCAGGAAATTCTGTATACTGAATGGTTATAAGAAGGATATCTCTGGTATCTCTTTATTGTGGCTCCTAGGTGTGGGAGCAGAAATCATATGTTGGTTTCTAAGTGTCACTTTATAGCACAGTTTTATGCAGCTTTTCATCCTTATTTTCTGTAAGATATAAAGAGTAAGCCTGCCTTCCATCACAAGCCAAGTGTGTGGACTTGTTCTCCTTTAGTTTCTTACAATGTACTGCATTCCAACATGTGGTCCATAGTAAGCAACACTGGGATAATGCTATACTTGCTGCATGGTGCGGACTTCACATTTGTTGGTAAAACTTGATTCAATGAAAATTTCAGTTTGTGCTTGGTTACTCCAATGCCCTTCTTTACCCCATTATTCAATCCCTTGGTTTGTACAGGACTTGGGGGGATTCTATCTCCTTTAAAGCAAAACTGACGGTGGTTCAGGTTGTTGGATGGTACAACACCTTTGAATAAATAATGGGAATGCAAACAACTTGGAAGTACCTTGTTATCTGCCATCTTACAGGCTGTGTGAGGAAATTCAAATAAGATTTCACCAACCTTTTCACTGACTTGATGTTGACTCACCTAGGTTATTACCATTGTGACACATTGATAAGGGCATAACATAGGCTTGACATTCCAACTGAGAGTTGCCCACATCTTACTTAGTAATGTAATTGGTCTCTTCCTTGGTACCCAGTATACAACCATCTAATCTTAAGATACTAGAGTTCTAGAATTTAAGTAAGGTATCTAGTGAAGCTGTGACTCCTGATGTCCACCATCTTGTAATCAGGTAGCCATGTGAATAATCCTGTTCAGTTTGTCTTGACATATATCTTTGGTTTGATAAATGTTTTTGACCGCTTTGCTCCAGTTTGTGTAGGTTTTGGTCCTCCTTGGTCTTTCTGAAGCATTTGAAACTGTCGCTTATCGTATCATGTTGGAATATCTTCCAGTATATTCATTAGTTTTATGTTATTCATACTGTTCTTTTCTTAGTGCTTATTGCTGCTTCCTTTTCTGATAATGACAGTAGCTTTTTCCATCATTTTGTTTTGCTTTGCTGCTGTTCCTAAAACATTGCATACCATAGAGTAAGTCTTGTCTGCAGTATAATTTTATGTTAAAGACCTTTGGATTCATAAAGAATTGTGCACAATGGAGCAGGACTTTGTACATGGTCTTACCCTACTGCATAAGCCCAGTACACCATTCACGCACCACACATGCAGATTATCTCTCCCCAGGATTGTATATGATGCACAAGCATTACACTACACATATATACACACTGATCCTGGTCAGTTAACTCATGAAACCTCAGCTGCATACAAGCACATGGTGGGCTGCTTACTAATGTAGTGATTCCCCTTCACTGCTGATGTGTGTTCAACATGTAGAGTTGAGCAGTATATCATTGCTAAAGTAAAAAAAAAACTCTCTTGCATGGTAGTTAAAACCCCACTAGCAACAGAGTTTCCTGTGGTGCAGAGAAACCTGGTGCCACAACGACACTTGCCTCACCTCTACAAAGGGATCCTGCTGAGCTCCCGCCAGTAGGAACTTGCACAGCACCAGATCTCCTCATTAACATATTATAATATACTATGCCTAAGAAATGGCAGTTCCTCATACATTGCTGTGATGTCCTCTCTCTGGGCCAGTAATCAAGGAGCATGAATCCTCAGCACTGACACTGTAGAGGGATGTTCACTTGGAAAAAAAAATGTATACATCCAGTATTTACAGATGAAGCTCTCTGAATCAAGCACAATTTCCCTTAAGAGCACACAGGGAATACAATCATCCTGGGGTCTGGGTTCCTCTCCCTGTCTCTCTCCAGGTCACCAATAACTGTCCTCTGTGATGCAGCTGTTAAGTCCTCAGCTGAATCCCTCCAGTACCCTCTCTGTGAAACCAGTGCTTCATGTCGCTGCCCCAAGCAGCTGGCACACACACACTCTTTGAGATTTGATTTGCACAGACACAGATACACACACACACGCACACACGCACACACACACACACACACACACACACACACACACACACACACACACACACACACCTGGGAAAGGCTGGCACAGGTTTACTAGCTATACCCCCTTCTGCCCAGACTATAAGGTAGTTACTGCCACCAGACACTGCCAAGACAGTTACTCTAAGGCTCTTACAAGGGTACCCAATTATACTGACTGAACGTAATATTAATATTAATATTAATATGAATGGTAGTTTGACCAATGCAGTAAGGCTTTCAGGAGTAACCATAGAATCAAGAAACAGATATGAGTACTTTCAAAGATTAAAATGTTCTCTAAAGGACCATCCAGAATAAAAAATTAAATATGTTTAATAATAAATAAGAAAAGAAAATGGAAATACTAAATATCTATTTACAATAAACACCAGGGTTTAAACCACAGGAACTATTTAAATAGTACAGATGAATAGATTTGCACAGATACAAAAAAATAGTCCTTAACTAATTTCACTGTATTTTCCTGACTGATATCAAGAGTTACTATTCCGTAGTTAAGTTACTTACTACAGCAAGGCAAGATGAAATAGGTTTGTGATTCTTCTCTGTCAGGTTTCCAAACAGAGTGTCATAAGAGTCCAGTCTCACCTAATATTAAACATTATTTTAGTGATGGATTCCAGAATGACATCACATTCTTCTGGTCATCTGACTTCTGTTTTCCATGCACCCCCCCCCCCGCCATTGCTAGAAACTGCCAAGATTTAGCACCTGTGTGTGAATAATACATACACACAGAGCATTGCTAAGATCTGCTGTAGTAAACCATAAAACACTTCCAGTTTTCCAGTTTTCCTACAGGAGCTAATAAACAATATTTTTTTACAGACATCATGCCTGTGACTTCATTTAAAATGTGAGATAACATATTTATGGCCTAAGCCCAGTAATTTAATTTCTTACTATTTTTAAAGTTTGAGATTCCCCTCTTCTCTTCCAGTATCTTCTGTTAAAACATATACATTTAAACAGTTACAATGATGCATGTACATTTCTTTTTCTTTGCAGCAGGCTACACTGTTGGTGCATTTTTAACACAAGCAGCTTTACAAATGCATTTGTCAACATAAGTATCTGTACAAATCAGTTTGATATTCAAATAACATATAATTCTTTACAAAATTCCAGCTAGCTGTGCTGGCATATGTTACACATCCGCTGTCCTACTTTTAATGGCATTGCTGGCAATACCTCACATTGTCAAAATTCCCATTAGGCATAACAGAGGAATGCAACACAGCAGGGAACAGCATGACTGACATGTACCATATTCACAGCCTATTTCCTGCTGTTTTGTGTTGAGGTTTAATGCCAGAAGTTATACAGCAATTGGGAATGTCTGTAGCACTGGAGAGCATAGTACACCTTATGTCCACTGTGGTCCTGTGCACCATTCATAAATACAGAAATCACATTAAATGACAGCAGTGAATACCCTGATCCATGTACATGCATCTCGGTACTGGATGTGGTCATGCTGACCACAGCTCATAGGAAACTTGTATAGCTCTGCATACTATGTTCATGAATACCAGGTCGCGTTCACTGCACACAAAGGTGACACTGAAGCCCTGTATTAAAATCAGACCAGGATTGCCTTATTGAGTGGCTGCTCAACACACCTGTTACTCAGGTTCTCCAGGCTGTAATTATAGTTTTTAAAGCACAGACATCTACCTCTAACTACAGCGAAGATAACAGAAGTGATGTACAGGAGCTGTTGGCAATTATGTACATAGTTACCCTTATTTTAAGACTTCACGCAATAGTACCATTTCATTATAAGGAATATTTAGAAATATTCTTTGCATTACTAGAAAGCATTCAGCAACTTTAAAGACAGCTGTGATCCAGTAACCAGAATTACAGAAGATCACATGACCAGAGCTACACGTAAAACGAATGAAGAAAAAAAACTTTTGCAAATAAAAGGTACAACAGTTGAAAATATGACCCAGTAGCAATCCTGGCAGGACTTAATAACCATATTGAGTGCAACATGGTGGAAAGAAGAGGCATTTTACTAGTGTAGTTTCTAACACAGTGAAGAGTCACATTTGCATGGTAAAAACTTATAGTATAGAATGCAGTTTCCTGCTGTATTGGAAAAGATTTTTATAGCCCTAGGCGCTACCTTATATGGGCTCACTCAGGCACCTGTAGAATCAAAATTATTAATAATGGCAAAATGGCCTTCATAAAACTATGAACTTAAGCAGCATGATGAATCTCATACACACACTGTCCTCTGTTCATTTGTATTCCACCCCCCCATCCCCACCACCACCATCTCATCATGTGTCAGAATATGTCAAAATATTGAAATTCTACAATGTTGGACTCTGAATACCTGAAAATAGCATAGATGTACTTTACACATGCATACTGTTAGCCAGAAGCAGCCAGGCGACAAGCAATATCATTACCCTGTTAGTGAAAATAGGAAATGAGCATTAATATGGGTCCTGCATGGGGGGCTGACGAGGGGTCGAGTCCTGCTCTCTACGCATGTAGCAGAGTAGTATTTTCATTTCAACATTTTAACATGTCATCATTTTCATCATCATTTCTATCATCATCATCATCATCACCTCCCTTTTTTACCATTTTCTACATGAGATCAGGGTGCACATCAGGTGTTGACGTGTCTCTGTCTTATGATTCATTGCCACTCTCCTACCATCCTTGACATTCATGCCTGACTGTTGCAGGTCTTCTCCCACACAATCCATCCATCACTTTGCTGGTCACACTCCTTTCCTCTTAACTTCTTTCTGTCTGTCTCAAATCCTCTTCACAGGATTGTCTTCTGCTTTTCTGCACACGTGTCCAAACCAATGTAGTCTGTTGTCTTTCACCTTCTCTGCAATTGGACCTACTTGTGCTTCTGCTCTGATGTCCTTATTTCGTCAGCTGTCCCACAGTGTGCATCCTACCACCTATCTCAGGCACTTCATCTCCATCACCTGTCTTCCACATCTGTTCAGCCTTCATTGCTCAGGTTTCTGTACCATACAGTAGTACTGGTCGGACCACTGTTTTGTACACCTTCATTTTCAGCTTCTTTGACATTCTTCTTTCATGCACCCGTTCTGACACTCTGTGCCATTTGGCTGCAACTCCTCTGATTCTAGCTTTGACATCCTCATTCAGGCTTCTCTTGTCCTCAGCCATACCTGCCAGGTATTTGAAGCTGCTAACTTGTTGCACTGCACTCCCCTCTATCTCATTCCTCAGCGTCTTGGCATTTCCTTCATTTGCTGCCATTACAGCTGCCTTGTCTAGACTCAGTTTCCTTCCATATGACTTCAGTTTTGCATTCCGTTCCCCTATCCTTTGCTAAAGATCTTGTTCAGAGTCTGCCTGTAATGCCACATTGTCTGCATATAGCAGCTGTGTGGATCTGTCCCCTCTGGCCTGTTTACTAATGTATTCCATCACCAGTATGAACAGCAATGGGCTGAGAGCTGAGCCCTGATGTACACCCACTCCATCTGGGACCTCTCTGTGACTCCAAATACTGTTCATATTTGAGTTACTAGGTCCTTGTACATAGCATGCACTAATTCTTCCAATGTTTGTGGAATGTATACCGATTGGAGAAGTGCCCAAATCAGCTTCCTTGGGACCTTGTCATATACATTTCCAAGTCTAAGAATGCCCTTCCTCAGCTCTAGTTTCTTCTCAGCTGTTTGTCGCACTACAAGCATTGGGTTACTTGTGCTGCATCCTTATCTGAATCCAAAGTACTCATCTCCCATCTTAACTTCTACTGTTATGTTTATTTGTTTATCAGTCACCATCTCCAGAATTTTCTTGCAATGTGACAGGAGTTTGATACCTCTATATTGCCCACAATTGCAAATGTCTACTATGTTCTTATACAGTGGCATTAATGTGCTTATTCTCCGGTCATCTGGGATATGGCTTTCTTTCAATACTGATATGAATAATCTTAGAAGCCATTTCTCCCCTAACTCATCAGCCATCTTGATCATATCTGCTGTGACTTCATTTGAACCTGCTGCATTCCATGACTTCAGTTTCATTAGCGCTGTTCGTACGTTCCATAGGGAGGACTCCTCTTCTTTTTATAGGTTCATAGGTTCGTAGGTGTTTACTAGGCTAATGACTACAAGGATCTTTTTAAGCCTAGCCATGCATCCCATATCTCTGACAAGTTTTTATACCCTTGATAAGTGTAAACATGGGCCTGGGAGATAAACCATATACAGGTTACCTGTTTGCATCAGAGACATAGGTGCCAAACCAGGGATGAATTTCCAATTTCCCATCCAATTGTCCAAGTTGCGCTTGAATCGGATTAGGGAGGAGCTCTGCTTCACATGGATGGAGAGCCTGTTCCATAGACAGGGTAGTCTCTGGGATACATAGCTATCTCTCCAGCAGGTCCTATTTATATCACAGGCAAGATTTAAGTCTGTTTGTTTTGTGGATATGCAGAAGGTCCATCAGAGTGGGGTCTGATAATGCCCTGTATGCCAGGCATAGATCTCCCCTCAAAAGCCTGTAGGCGACAGAATACAGGGATAGGGCCCTGAGGCAGTCTGCATAGAACATTTTACTTATGCCTTGTATTCTTTTAGTGAGGAACTCTGTGGATGTTCCAATTGTTGGATATGCCTGAACATACCAAAGGGGGCATTGTACTCAATGATAAGCCTGATGAATGCAGAATACAGTGGAACAATGACTTCCTTGGACTTAGATGCCATACCTTTGTTTATAAGTTGCGCAACATAGAATGATTTTCTCACCACTGTAGATCCATGACGCTCAAAGGCTAGATCACTATTTATGCGTGCCCTAAGTCTCTGACTACTGAGTCAACTCTAAGGGGTGTGTTATCAACGTGATAGTTACCAGGGATGGATGACTTCCCAAAGGATACTATTATGCATTTCTTGGCATTTAGTTTTAGTCCATGACTCCGACATCAGTTGTTTGTCTGTGTCAGCCCCTCCGGGAGGACATTTGTGTCAGTGTGAGATTCAGTGACAACTCCTAATTTGCAATCATCTGCAAATTTAGTCAGCTAGAGATCACTGACATTGGCCTTAACTTCTGAGAAGTAAATGCCAAAAAAGGAGCAGTCCAAGGACTGATCCCTGAAGGACTCCACTTGTGACTGGCCTCTTTGTAGAGCTGGACTCCCCAATTCTAACTTCCTGGGTCCTGTCTGTGAGCCAGTTGGCTATCCACTAGGTGACATTTTGACAATTTCCTGTACTTCTACATTCCACCATCAGCTTTCCTTAAGTACCTTGTTTCCAAACCTGAGCAGGTCACATATCTGTTTTGTAGTCCTCTTACATGTTTTTTTGAGGTGCTGCCATTTTTCTTCAGCTCTGCCTATTTCCTGTGGATGCGCTAGTACTCTTAAGTATTTCCTGGAACTCTCTTGCTTTCTCTCCAGTTAACTTCCACGTTTTCAGCCTAGTGTCCATTGACCTTAGGACCTTCTTTGACAACTGCTTGTTGCTGATTGTGGCAACTAGTGGTTTATGCTCTAGGCTGACTGTTTCACTGGGGATGACTTTTCAATCTCTGATTCTGCACCAGTGCCCTTTCCTTACTAAGAGGGGGCCTACTTGAGTTGCATGTTGACCACTGTTGATTGTGATCTTGTGATGATCAGTATTGCTGAGCCATGTGATAGCCATCATCAAGCCATTTTCCAGACAGAAGCCTATAATGGCATTTCCTTTCTTCCTGTTGCCCCATCCATATGGACTGAAGCAGTCCTCATTCCATGTTCTGTCTGTCATGATATGTGCATTCAGGTCTGCCTTTACCAACACACGCAAATGTTGCCCTGTTTTATCTAGTAGATCCTGCATCTGCTGCCTGAATACCCTCTTTTCCTTGCTGCCACAACCCTGCTGTTGGGTATAGCCTGACATTATGACTACTGCCCAATCCTTATATTGAAGTCTGGTTGTCATGAGTCTGTCACTAATTCTGATAACATCCATCACTGTCTTCTAAAGGCTCTCCTTCACCACAATTCCTACATTGTTTTCATTCTGTCCACCCTTTGATAGACTATAGATTCCAAGCCAAGTGGCTTTGCTGCACTGCACTTCTTCATTGCCTCCTGGATACAGAGGATGGCCAGCATCCTTCTTACCATCATGCCATCTACTTTCAAGCTCAGTTCTGTCTGTGAACCTGTATTAAGTATAACAATCCTTAGATCATGTCTGGCAGGATAATTGGTTTAACTTCTAACTTTTGCTCAAAACAGCTATCCCAGGTAACCCAAGCTAGGCAAATGGACTCCAGATGGAGAACAGCTTATTGACTCAGGGCTGCTGGGCTTTATGGAGGAGACACACTGGCCAGTAGGGGCAAACAGACCCCTCCAATCATTAGCATGGGTCACTAGTGTAGGCCTGGTTTTCAACCCACTTATCACCAGCAACTACTTATGCTTAATTTTTGGCAACATTTAGTCAACATAACTAAATAACCCAGAGGAAATTATTACACCATCAAGTGGCTAGGCCTGACATGGTGCACAGTCTATGATTCATGTTTCCCTATTTAGAGGATACTGTGCACCACAGCTGATGTCCAAAGCAGTTGGTCCATACAACGTCTCCCCTAATAGGCACATTCTAGAGTCTGTTGTGCTGTTCACAGCTCTATTTTTGGGTTACTTTGAGCTGGAAGCACTCAGCATGTTTTTCGGAGGTGGGAGGAACCTCACAGAGAGTACATGTAAACTCCATACAATCATTGGTCAGATCGTCATCATCATCAGCCCCCTTTTTTATTGTTTTCTACATGGGGTCAGGGTGCTGTGTTTACTGTTGCCATGTCTCTTGATTTAGTGCCACACTCGTGCCTTTTTCAGCACTCATACCTGACTGTCACAGATCGTCTTTCACATAGTACAGCCACCTCTTTGCTGGACATTCTCGTTTCTTCGTACCTTCTTCTTGTCTTTCCCAAATCTTCTTCAACAAATTGTCTTCTGCTTTTCTACACACATGTCTGAACCTCCACAATTTCTTCTCTTTGATCTTTTCTGCTCTTATGTCCTCATTTGTTTGTCTGTCTCACAGTGTATACCCTACCACCCTTCTCAGGCACTTCATTTCCATCACCTCTGGCTTCTTCATCTGCTCTGCCTTTACTGCCCACGTTTCTGTACCATACAGTAGTACTGGATGCACCACTGTCTTGTATACCTTACTTTTCAGCTTTTTTTTGCATTCTTCTGTTATAAACTACAGTTGAGAATCTATGCCAGTTGGCTGCAGCCCCTCTGATTCTAGCTTTGACCTCATCATTCCAACTTCCCTTCTCCTCAGCCATCCTTCCCAGATAATTGAAGCTTAACATTCTTTTAGAGGTCCGTGAGTTGGAATGGCAATTGCGACTGAATTCTTTTTGTTTTCCAGGACTGAATGATAGTTGCAATATTTCATGTGTTTTAAAGATGAGGAACTATTTGAGACACAAAAAGAATAAATGTCCAGCTTAATTTTACTGTTAATAACTATATCGTTGTACATAGGGTTATTATTTGGGAGGTCAATTCTATGTTCCAACTTGTATATATACATATATTAATATGTAATTATATACGATCTTTTAGTGAAATATTATAGTAGTTTAGGGATGTTCCACAGTCATAAGCCAATAATAGGTGATTGGATTTTTATATTTTTATATATTTATATACTTCTATATTATATTATACTTTTTATATATATTTTTTATTTTTTAGATATTTAATATATGAAATATAATAGTACTTATTTAATCCACTCATTATATAGTTTTTGTATTAAAGATATTAAAAATGTTTAATAATAATTGTTCATTAATTGTTTTTTTCAAGTAATTTAATGTTTTCATTTGTATACATATTTGATTAGTTGTCATAATAATTTTAATTTATATATACATGTAGCGTGGTCATGGAGCAATGTTTCTTTAAATGTGCTGTTCCCTCGCACCATGTCACACAATCATTATGCATTTATGTGGCGGTTTTTTTAAAAAACATTTGTATTCTGAGGAAGCTGTGGTGTTACTACGGCGAAAACGCTCTTGTTTTTTTGGTTCAATAAAAGCGTTAGTGCATTTATAATTAGAGCCTTGCTACAACATTTTGGAAGTTGGCGTATTTTTTCGTTTCTCCAGATAATTGAAGCTGTTTACCTGTTCCTTTATCTTCCCTTCTATCTAAATTCTCAGCTTCTTCTTATTTCCCTAATTTGCTGCCATTACCAGTGACTTAATGGTGCTTAGTTTCATCCCATGTGCTTTCAGTTTGCATTCCATTCTCCTATCCTTTGCTGAAGTTCTTGTTCAGAGTAAGACTGCAATGCAACATCATCTGCATACAGTAACTTTGTTGATCTGTCCTCTCCAACCTGTTTGCTAATGTAGTCCATCACCAGTATGAACAGCAGTGGGCTCAGAGCTGAATCCTGGTGTACACCCACTCCCACTGAGAACCTCTCTGTGAGGCCGAACACTGTTCATACTTGAGTCATTGAGTCCTTGTACATAGCCTGCACTAATTCTACCAATGTTTCTGGGAGTTCGAACCACTGCAGTACTGCCCAGATCAGCTTTCTTGGGACCTTGTGATATGCTTTCTCCAAGCCTAGGAATGCCCAGTTGGACTTTTTCCTCATCTCTTGTTTCTTCTCAGCTATCTGTCTCACTGCAAACATCAGGTCAGTTGTGCTGCATTCTGATCTGAATCTGAACTGCTACTCTCCTTTCTTACATTCTACTACTCTGTGTATCCATTTATCAAATACCTTGTCAAGAACTTTCATACAACGTTTTAGGAGTTTGATGCCTCTGCACTCCCCACAGTTGCAGATGTCTCCTTTGTTCATGTACACTAGCAGAAGTATGCTTATTTTCCGGTCATCTGAGATGCACCTTTTTCTCCACACTGCTACTAATACCCTTATGAGCCATTTCTTCCCAGTCTCACCCAGCATCTTTGTCATGTCTGCTGTGACCTCATCTGAGCCTGCTGCTTTCCCTGACTTCATTTTCCTTAGTGCCATTCTTACTTCATTTAGGGTGGGCTCCTCTTCTTCTCTGATTGTAGGCTGTTTCTAGGTAACTACAGCTTCTGTGGAGTTTTCTTCATTCAGAAGTTGCTGGAAATATCAATTCCATCTGGCTTTGATGGGCTGTGGACGAGCTAGCAGGTTGTTGCTGTCATCCCTTATGAAGAGTGTCTGACTATCTTCTTTATCTTTCATTCTTTACCTTGAAACCTGATATAGTTTTTTTGTACTACCTACTCTGAGTCATTTTCCAGAAGTTGGTAGAGAGCCTCTGATGCCCTATTCTTTGCTATTGCCACTCCATTCTTTGCTTCTTTGTTAGCCAACAAGTATTCTATCCCAGCCTGGTCGGTCTTTTCTGTCTCCCATTTTTCCTGCTCTCCTACCTTCTTTTGATCACTTCCTGGACTTCTGCATTCCCCCACCAGCTTTCCTTTTGTACCATATTTCCATACCTGGCGTGACCACATATCTGTTCTGTAGTCCTAACACATGCTGTTTTGAGACATTGCTATTCTTCTTCTTCAACTGCACCTATTTCCTCCTCTTCTTGGAGTGCTAGAGCCATGAGTAATTTCCTAAACTGTTGTACTTTCTCTCCAGTCACTTTCCAGGTCTTCAGCCTGGTTTCTGTTGACCTTAGAGCATTCTCTGATCACTGCTTGCAGCTGATTTTGGCAACCAGTGGTTTATACTGTGGGCCAACTGTTTCACTGGGGATGACTTTGCAATCATGGATTCTACCCCAGTGCCTTTTCCTTATGAGGAGGATGTCTACCTGATTTGCATGTTGACTACTCTTGTATGTGATTTTGTGACTGCCTCTCTTTCTGAACCATGTATTGGTTACTATCAATCCATTTGCTGTACAGAATTCTAGAATGTCTTCTCCTTCTTTATTTCTGTTGCCCCACCCATGTGGACCTATATAGTCCTCATATCCTGTTCTGTCTGTCCCGGTATGTGCATTCAAGTCACCCGTTATCAACACCAATTCATATTGTCCTGCTTTATCTAGTAGGTCCTGCAACTGGTGTCTGAATGCATTTTCCTCACTATAACAACCCTGCTGTGGGGCAAAAGCTGAGATAATGAATACTGACCTATCATTAGACTGGAATCTGATTATCATGAGTCTGTCATTAATTCTGATGACATCTCCTACTAACTTCTGAAGCCTCTCTCTCACCACAATTCCTACACCATTTCTAGCCTGCCCACCTCCTGTGTAGTAGACTCTGGATTCCAAGTCATGTGGCTTTGCTGCACTGCCCTTCCATCTTGTCTCGTGGATATCTAGAATGTTCAGCCTCCTCTGTATCATCATGTCATCCACTTCCAGGTGCATTCTGTCAGTGAACCTACATTAAGTGTAGCAATTCTCAGTTCATGTTTTGCAGGTTGATTGGTTTTATGTCCAGCTTTTCCCTCAACAGAGCTATCCCAGGTAACCCAGGCTGGGCAACTAGACACCGGCCATCCAGTGGCTTATTGACCCAGAACTGCTGAACTTTAAGGCTGGCACACACTGGCCAATAGGGGCTCATACACCCTACCACTGTTAACATGGGTCCCTGGTGTAGGTCGGAGTAGACCGGGACCTCAACCCACTTATCACCGGTAACTACCCATGCCCATTTTGGCAACATTAGTCAATATGACTGAATCACCTAGAGCAATATTTTTTCACCTTTGAGTGGCTAGCCCTGCCATGGTGCACAGTCTGTGATCTGTGTTCTCCTATCTTGAGGATACTTCACACCACAGTATATGCCCAAAGCTGTTGGTCTGTACAAATCTTCCCCCTGTAGGGCACCATGTACAGTCTGTGCTGGTGCCAACAGCTCCATTCATCAGTGAGTTTTGATATGGAAAAACTGAGCATATTTTTCAGAGGTGGGAGTAACCCCACAGAAATACAGGGAGAACATGCGAACTCCAAACAGTCATTGGCCAGATGTCAGGATTAAACCTTGTAACTTGTGCATGGGATGTGAATACTTAGCCAACTGTGCCTCAAACATTTTAGCATTTTCACATTAAAATTGTACATTGTATATTATGACTTTTAGTACATTTGTTTTCAGTAGGTTGATATGGACCTCAGACACAAAGGTTTTGAAGGGAGATTAGAATGTTCAGCTAGTATGTTCACTTCCTTACTGGCTGGATAAGCCTTGCTGACCCTTCTATAAGGTTCTGCATTCCGAGTCAAAGGAGGTTAGTTATTACATGTCCAGACTTTAGATGTAGTGGACTACTTGAAGAGACATAGGAAAAAGATAATGAAGATCCACAGTACACGATTTAAGTCATTTGTTAGGTAATGGCTTTGATAACTTGCATTTATTTGCTCAAAAAATGGTTTATATTAATGGCTACTTTAGCCTTACACAGGCTGCTAGAGTTTCAAACCATGCTGTCTTTCAATAAAATACTGTTCCTTATGTTTGAAGAGTGGTTTCCAGAAAGGACAATTTGGTTATTTTATCTAGCATTGTTTTATCTCATTCAGATTTAAGACATACAGAGACATGACCCTAGTACATTCATATTTTAAGTCTCTGGTAGTTGCAGTTGTTATGCCAGTGCACCTATATTTGTTATCTCCAGGGCTCCCTCAATAGTAAATTTCATAACTATAGTGAAAAAGAACGATCCCTACTGGTCAATACATGCGGTTATGTTAGGGTAGACTCACCCATCACAGTCTTTCCTTTGGTTTGCACAGACTATATTTCCTTGTCCTCTGATTTGAGGATTGGACTGGGATGTTGGTATTACTGTTGAATATGTTAATGCTGTTGCATTTGCTTACATTTTGTTTATATTATTTCTTATGTAAATCATTTGTGTTTTACCTTATATTATTATAGTATCTTAACTATCACTTTTTATCTGGAGACCTTGTTGAGAATGGTTGTACTCTATTCATATAGATGTCTGCACTACACTGTCTTTGAAATCATTCTTACTAACTGTACTTTGGTCCAAACTCAGAGAGTGTTTTCCACCCTCCACCTTAGAGGTGAAGCATCTGGGAAAGGACAATATGCTCAGTGGACTTCCAGATCCAGAGGTAACCCCTGGGAGTGGACCACTAATTGTACTGGACTCTTTACCCAAGCAAAACTCCTGTGAAGGCTTTGGGGTCAGTGTGACTCCATAGTCAGAGGCACCCCTTGCAAAATGTCCCATGTTCTATGAGACTATGCTTATATACTGCTGACCTTATACATGTGATATACACTGCTGTGCTGTGATTAGAGTAAGACTTAATCTTTCTGACTGTGCATCTACTTGATTGTAATATTGTCTACAAGACAAATGTTTTTGCCTGAATGACTTTATAACTGTATATATATATATCTTAGTGTGGCTCATTGCAGACCCCCTGTGTTAAAGAACTTCAGACTCAGTAGGACTTCTGGTTATAATTTAAATAGATAGATGGATAGAGAGATAGCTAGATCAACAGATAGATAAATGGGCAGGCAGGTAGAGTCGAAAATAAATAACATGTACAACAACTGTCTAACTAGATTCCAGAGGCCCTAGATGAATGGATCCTATTTATTGCATCTTTACCAGCATGTTACTAATCAATCTGTGTAGATTGTTTTACTCCCAGATCATCGGCAGTTTATACACAACAAAGGTTAATAGCCAAGTAGAGAGAGTCACACCTTTACAAGTTGTTACAATTTCTGGATTGAGTTCCACTCCTAGTTATGTAAATGGAGGTGCTCCCCATGGATCTGTTTTAGTACCTCTATTGTTTAATACTGTCTTTGCTACTTTTCCAACTTTAAAGTTTGTTTAGATGAACAAATAAGCTGCTTATTGTAAACTTGAGTATGTTGTTACTTCAGCTATTTATTATATTAAATTGATTAAAGAGCTGGAAGAAATGTCCTGCTGGACAAACAGTAAGTGTAAATGATGTTTGTTGGTAAAACAGTTAAGAGGGACCCTATTAATCTAAATAACATATTTCTGGAAGGGGTTGTTGTTTTTTGAGATTTAGAAATACTGATTTCCTCATATCTAAAGTTTACCAAACATGTTATTGATACTATAGCAAAGGGTATGAGACAGCCTGGATTATACTGAAAAATGCTTCATTAAGTGTGTGATGATGTGAGGCATTGCCAGTTATCCAAAATACACAATAAACATCACAAAGAAACCAATAGGTGGAAGAAACAACTAAAAATCTTTCAAATCCACCAAGGCAAGCCCAGAAGAATTAAATAAATAAATACATAAATAAACAATACACTATTTAATTGTTTATTTATTTATTTATTTATTTATTTATTTATTTATTTATTTATCAAATTATTCTGGTATTGCCAGCTATGCCAGTAGAAGTAGGGCAGTGGATGTGTAACATATGCCAGCATATCTAGCTGGAGTTTTGTAAAATAATATATGTGATTTGTATATCAAACTGATTTGTACATGTACTTGTGTTAAAAATATATTTGTAAAGCTGCTTGTGTTAAAATGTACCAACAGTAGGTCCTGCTCGACAGAAAAGAAATACATCTGTATGTCAGACTGTACTGTAACTGTTGAAATGAATATATTGCAACAGGGTATACTGGAAGAGAAGAGTTTAATCTCAATCCAGCTAACATTGAAAAATAGTCTAAAGTTAAATTACCTGGTTTAGGCCATAAAAAATTGTATCTTATAGTTCTGATTGTAGCCAGAGACAAAATGTCTTTGAAAACCAGGACTAAAAATCCTATTGTATTGTCTGTAGGGGTGAACTAGTTGCTACTCTGGAGGGGGGGGGTTGAAATCATTTTATAGCTTCCAGATTCTATAATGCATCTTAGCAAAGCTATATGTCTGTGTATGGTAACACAATTGTACAAGATTCTGACTCAGTGTAGCCAGATCTATGTAAAGTCATTCTGTAATCCAGCACTAAAATGATGTTTTAATACTAGATGAGACAGAAGTCTCAGGGCAGTCTGTTTGTGAAAACCTGACAAGAAGGAAGACCATTCACCCAGTTCATCTTGCCTTACTTTAGTAAGTAAGCAGGGAATAGTAATTCTTTAGATCAGTCAGGAAAATATAGTGAGATTAGTTAAATACTGTTTTTCTGTATCTGTGTGAATCTATCCATCTGTATTATTTTTAATATTTCCTGTGTCTGAAACTCTGGTGTTTATTGTAAATAGATATTCAGTATTTTCATTTCCTTTTATTATTTATTATTATATTTAAATTTTTCATTGTGGCTGGTCTTTTAGAGAATATTTTAACCTTTAAGAGTACTTATATTTATTAAGTGACACTGTGGCCACTCCTGAAAGCCTTGGTGCATTGATCAAGCACTACCATTTCTATTAGTATTAATTTTACTGAGTGTAATTGGGTACCCTTGTACGAGCCTTAGAGTAGCTGGCTTTGGAGTGTTCTGGTGGCAGTATAAACCTTATAGTCTGGGCAGAGGTGGCACAGCTAGTAAACCTGTGCCAGCTTTGTGTGTGTGTGTGTGTGTGTGTGTGTGTGTGTGTGTGTGTGTGTGTGTGTGTGTGTGTGTGTGTGTGTGTGTGTGTGTGTGTGTGTGTGTGTGTCTGTCAGCTACTTGGAGCAGGGACACAGAGCACTGGTTTCACAGAGAGGGTGGTGGATGACTTGGCTTGGAACACTCAGCTGAGGATTCAACTCTACAGCTGTGGTCAGTGTGGAGTCTTATTTGGGGCCTGGTGAGAGAGGGGGAAACCCAGCCCCAGAATGGGAGTGTGTTCCCTGTGTGCTCCTAAGGGAAATTGTGCTTGGTGAAGAGAGCTAAATCTAGAAATACTGAGTGTATCTATTTTTTGTTCCAAGTGAATGTACTGTACTTCATCAGTGTCAGTGGTGAGGACTGAGGCAACTTGATTACTGGCCCACAGGAGGGACATCACAAAGTGAAGAAAGGTACATGGTAGGACTATGTAAGATATCTGTTTGATCGGCATTGGAATATAATGTATTTTGTATCTGTAAGAGCAGACAACTTATAAGAATGTGCAGTGGAAAATTACATAGAAGATTAAATCTCTTAGAGATCTCTCAATCTGTTAGATGTTTAGAATTAGATGTGTTTACTATCTACTGTATAAATATGCAAATTAATACTTGGTTACAGAATTTTTAGAGATGAAATGTTACAAGCTATGTTTGATCTTAATATAAACAGTAATAATAAAACTCATAAACATAAAAAATGCATATTTGAAGTTAGAATACAGCATTCTTCATTAAGAGCAAGCTATATAACTCAGAAACTTCCACATTTGTGGAATAGGCTTCCCATGGATATAAGTAAATATGAATATCTTACAATATTTAAAAGTAATTTAGATGTTTGGTTTGGCCCACAGGGGTTTAAGCCACAGTTAATTGAATCAGCATTCTTAGATGGCCTTAGGGCATTAATACTGAAGAAGTAAATTATGAACTTGTGAACTTCTTGTGACTCTTGTACCTTTCTTTCATTATTTCATTCATTCTTTCTTTCTTCCATTATCATTTAGTCCATTTCAGGGCTACAAGGGAGCCAGAACCTATTCTGGCATTTAATGGGTGGAAGGTAGTGGTTCTAATAATGGACCAAGCACCAACCCAGTTCAGCATTACTGGATTACCCATATAAACTACAGGATTCTATTTGTCTAATTGCCAGTTGAAGTATTCGTGTAACATTAATAGTCACAAGACTGACCCATGTGAGACTACTGATATGATACTCACAGATGTTGATAATTAGTTTTCCATGATACAAAGAAAGCTGAGCATCTAATTTAGCTGTACATCTATGAAATACTTTTCATAGAGAGTGTGTGTATGTGGAGGGAGGAGTATATGTCTTTACAATAGGAGAAAAAAGTGACTATTTGAGAGTGCTAAATGATTAGTACATATTAACTAATGCACCACCATTCAGTCTATTTTAATTCATGTAAGCCAGTGAGGAGTTAGGCTGCCACTTTTGTTTTATTGATGCTTCATACAAATGCTAAAAAAACAAACAAAACAAAAAATAACACATTATGACGTAGAGTCTTTCTTTAACAAAACTATCATTGGCCGAAACATTTCAGATTGTGTGGAGCCCCTAAGAACTGATCACATGTGAGACTCTCTCCCACTAATTACAATCTACCCTGAGGTCATAACACTTTGAGGTAGGTTATATTATTTGCAGGAGGAATGTTTGCTGATGTTTATGTATCATTTCATTGAAATGCCTACTGATAATGTGTCATATTTGCTTTTCAGTACCCTTTTCAAAATCCTACAAGGACTGTGCTATTTCTTTATATTCTCAGTGGTATGACATTGGGCACATTGCAATGTCTTTTTGATAGGACAGGAAGCAGAAATATTGGCCTACTGTTTCTACAGAAGAAAGGATACCCTGTTTAAGGATGGCCATCTGCTTTGCTTCTTTTATGAAAAATTGTTTCCCCTTCTTAATTGGAGGATGTCTTCTGTCATTGTTTTAAATTTAATCAAAGTTAGATGCAGACCATTCTTTCCAGAGTCTCTGTAACCAGAAAAAGATAATATTAGCCTCTTCACAACAAGTTTATGTAGGAGGGTACATTTACTCCATCAGTGATTTGAAGAAAAGCTCGGAGCAGGAAACTCTACACAGACTAGTGATGGAGTTCAGGCTTGAACTCCAAACCTAAGACCTCTAAAGCAGAGGTTTTACCATTAAGACTCCATGCTGCTAATTAACTTCACAATTCCATTACACTGTGGAAGATAATTTCATCTACAAAGATGGTCATTGACCAGTTCCTTTTCTGCCTTTCCCAAGTCAAACAAGTGTTGGAGATAAGTCATGTCACTGAGATACCTGAAATGCCTCTGGAGAAGTATAAAGATACAAAGAGTCCCTCTATGGTGACTGTTGAGAAAGTATGTCTTTAATCTTTTTTTTACAGATGTTTCATATACTTATAATGCACATACACTTTTCTTAGGTGCAATTATTTATTTTGATGTTGGATTCCTGAACTTCTTAGGATGTTGTAGATATTTAGCAATCTACTTCTTACTGGATGCTCTGATTGTTACAGAAAAGTGGCAATACAGGTCTTGAAACTTTTAAAAGATGGTTGATGAAAAATCAGCAGCACAGACAGGTAAATCATTTTTTGAGAAATATGTAAACAGAACCGTTTGTAAATCTCCCATTTAAAGGTATAAAGGGACACGTAAACTGCCCATGAAAAAAGAAATGCTCAGACCTGGGCACTGAGACAAAAATAACTAGTAGGTCTTTAACAGTGCATGTAAGCCAGAACACGTGACTCCTTCATATGTGATGAGCCTTTTTAGATGACTAGATGTCATCTACATTAAAATGTAATTAAATTTAATGAATTAAATTTAAATTTAAATTAAAATTAAAGATTAGATGTGATGACTGTTTTAGAATGGACATAAATCACCCAGGTGTAACATGTGGATGGACATAAGGTTGCCTCTAAGATGGGTTTCAGCTAACAAGGATCAGTGACTTAGCAGATTGGGAAGCAGATTATCACCATTTATTTTAGAAGGATAGACAGCTAAAACCCAATTACTACTGCCCCAGGCTACTCATGCTGGTAACCATGGTTGGCAATAAGGTGAGCTGCACAAATGAGGTATGATTCTTTACTTTCAGTTTAGAAAGTTAAGGTCTGTCACCAAAGGCAGTGATCTGCCTGCTGGCCAATAAACATTATTTTTAACATAAGAACATTTTTCAGTACTTTTCTTTACAAATTATGGTAAAATATAAACACACCCCTACAAAAAATGACCTATTACTTTTATAACTGCAGATTTATTAACTCAGGTACCCCAGTGAACATGTTGCTTATAATAAGTACAGGCCCGCCTTTGCTGCTCTGTTATTCAAAAACAGTAAGCATGTTCTGTCATTTTTAAAAACAAAGCTGGAACCAGCTAATTGGTGCAATGTGTTGATACTGGGTAAACAATACACATTCCTGTTATTGTGTTAACGCTAAGCTAGTTTTGAGTTTACTGACCCTGAAGGACGGCATATAGAAACATAAGACTTTCTCAGCATATACTATCTCCAGTTTTGGCAACCGGTTCTACAAAATGCAGTTCCCACTAATGCAGTATCCTTTTCTTCTCTCTAAATTATTTTTTTTCTCTCTTTACTTTTTTTTTGTTTGTTTGCTTTTTCTGACTGGGTTGGTACCACTACACACAACCTATTTTCAGGGAGAGCTAAAGTGAAATCAGTACAAAGTAGAACTTTGAACATGGCACCTAGAAGAAATCTACTATTTTTTCCAAAAATGCAAAGAGATCTGTAACATCTACATAAGCTACCACCAGCTTAACCAGATGAGACTTTAGTTCAGTGTTTCATCTGAAAGATGGTACTTCAGGAGTCCATCATCTCCCTAAAACTAGACTATGGTATCAGTATTAGTACATAAATACAAGCAGCTGGTGCACGACTAGAACTTATGGCCTACAAATGAGATTGATTCCAGTCTGCTCCCTGTGTTTTAAAATTTTAACACTGTTTCTAAATGTTTGTTATGTGCACCAGTGTTGTCATTTTTAGGAGGTAATTTGAAGGTCATTGCCTCAGGTGCTGGCAAAGATAGTGAGTACAACATAGTTCTAGGAATAGTCAGGGTGCAAAAAGGGGAAATTAAGGAAATTGGTGCCTGATTCCTTGTCGCAGTGGGATAAAGCCCTGAATATGACAAGCATTTAAGTAGCAGGTTGGGTATTAAAAAAGCATGATGGGAAGATGTGAGGATGAGGAAGATGTGTCTCACACTTTCTGGGGGTGGGGTAGAGGAACAATGTGAGAGGGTGCATACATGGCATCAACACCAGTCTGTACTAGGAACTGAAACTTGGCACTGCCATGCCAGTGATGGTAACCTTCATTAAATGTGTTAGCATGCATGTACATGGGAAAAGCATGTTGTATCCCTGGAGGGATGCAGGTGCTGAAGTCAGCTGGCTGGTGGTGGAATTAGGGCTTAGCAGAAATGCCCAACTGTTTATTATAACCTTGTGGGCCCTCACAAAAATTGTGAGAATGCTAGTTGGGGAGAGTGTCAAGTCATTCAGTGGACTTTAGGGATGATGAGGTTTGGCGTGAAATGTGATATCAGCCTCCTACTTCTGGGCTGTCTGAATGTGGGTTCAGATGGTCTACAATAGAGGACTAACAAACCATTCAGTAGGCAATAGATTTCAAAGATGGATGAATGGTTAGACAATCTTCATGCATGCCTGGGTGATGGCTTCCTATGCTCAGCTGTTACCTGAGCCAGTGGCTGCATTGTCACTGAAAAAGTGTGATTGTGCTGAGGAGGCTGACTTAAGGGGGCATGGTGGTCAGCTGGTGGGGAGGAAAAAGCATCTAGGAAAAAAGGATTAAGGAAAGGAGCAGCTGTATCTTTTCAGCACTAATAATTAGACACAAGAGAGTGCAGGTACTTTTTATTTGGTATATTTGTGTGCACACCGAATGTGATGTGCATATCCCACCACTGCCCACCAAATGTGATTACCCTCCACTGGACCAGTAATCAAGGGGCCTCAATCCTCACCACTGGCAACAATGAGGGATGTTCCTTGAGAGGATGACAAGTACACACACAGTATTGCCAGACATCAAGTGCAATTTCCGTTAAGAGCACACAGAGACCACAGTCAGTCCAGAGCTGGTTTCTCCCTCTTCCTCCAGATCCCCGATAAGACTTCTTAATGGCACAGCTATAGAGTTCAGATCTCAGCTGACTGACCAAGCCAAGACCTCCAGCACCCTCTCTGTCCAACCAGTGCTTCATGTCCCTGCCCAAGTAGCTGACACACACACTCTTTGACATTTGATTTACACACACACACACACACACACACACACACACACACACACACACACACACACACACACACACACACACACACACACACACACACACACACACACACACACACACACAAAAGGCTGGCACAGGTTTACTAGCTATGCCGTCTTCTGCCCAGATTATAAGGTAGTTTCCACTGCCGCCAGTCACTCCTTATCAGCTACTTTAGGGCCCTTAACAAAGGGTGTCCAATCTTACTGTATAATATTAATACTAGTACAAATGGTAGTTTGACCAATAGCAAGGCTATTAGGAGTGGCCCACACAGTGTCACCAAATAAATATGCAAATACTCTCAAAATGCAAATAACTCTACACAGATCAGCCACAATAAAAGGTTTAAATATATTTAATAATTAAAAATAGAAGAACAAGACAATACTAAATATATATATATATATATATATTCACAATGACATTAGAGTTCAAAACCACAGGAAATATTTAAAATAACCCTGCAGTACAGGCTCACACAAATAAAGAAAGCATCTAAACTAAGTTTGATTTAGTTGGATTACATCAGGTTTTGAATATTAAAGAAAATAAGTGGATTGTTAAACTGGGAGGGTTTTTTCCTCCCAGTTTAAATTAGTATTTTTGATTGCTTTATTTGTTTATTGTTCTGATTGGCCTCTGTCCTATTCACTGCCTTATATATTAATGGGCTGTATTTGAATGTAATGGTACTTGTTTATTTTTGTCACACTGAGGAAGGCTGTTAAGCCGAAACCGGTTTGTGCAGTTTGTTTTCATTGCCAATATAATGTGTATCTTTTAAATAAACTTATTTTCAAAACAGGATTTGTGCTGGCTCTTTTTTCATTTGGTTGAACTGTTTTGAGCCGTGCACTTGCCATATGTGTGAGTGCTTTTGTGTTTGGGTGGTAACTTGAAGAATGACATAATTTCTGGTCATCTGACTACTAGTCCCCAGGCCACAACCCCCATTGCTAGAAGCTGGCAGTATTTAGCATATACCTGTAAAAATATACAGATAAGGGCTTTTACTCAGATCTTTGGCAGCTATTGGGAGTCATAAAACAATTGCAATCCTCCATGCTTTAAAAGTAACAATTACTTCACTCCAAGGACAATACAGAAAGCTTCCTAGTAGAGACTCGGTGTCTCTAGCTGCATTGAAAACCTGAGAAGATAGCCTGTTTTTTTGTGTAGCCTATAAAGTAATTTATTTTCAGCTATTTTTCTAAAGTTTATTACCCCTCCTTTTTCCTCTGTTAACATATACATTTAAACAGGTACAACAGTGCATGTAC
Organism: Protopterus annectens; assembly: GCF_019279795.1. Classification (NCBI taxonomy): domain Eukaryota; kingdom Metazoa; phylum Chordata; order Ceratodontiformes; family Protopteridae; genus Protopterus; species Protopterus annectens. The sequence goes on along the minus strand of NC_056751.1, from coordinate 649,290,890 downwards.
ATTTCTGTTCTCTTCCAGCAGGGTACACTGTGGATACATTTTAAGCACAAGCACTTTACAAAATACCTTTTCAACACAAACAACTGTACAGAGCAGTTTGATATACACATGACGTACAGTTCTAATACATTTGTAATACAAGCATGTTATAGAAATAATTTCGATATTCACCAATGACATATAATTATTTATAAAATTCCAGCTATCTCTGCTGGCAGTATCTCCTTTCATCACAATATTCATACACCTTTATGTTGTAGGGTTAAAAAGTAATTTTGTTTAGAATGTTTGACTTAATGATTAAGGGAAATGGAAGCCCATTTTAGGGACTGAAGATGACCTTTGTGAGTAACTCTGTATGTTGTCTCAAAGGCAGCTGCAAAAGTGGAGGTGCTGAATCTACCTATAAAGCTGTGTCAGGGAGCAAAGACACATTGTAGTGACTTCTACAAGGAAGCTCTTTTCAACACTGTTAGCATTGCCTGACAGGAGGGTCTACATTTTTCCAATATGGAAGTGTTGTGCTACTACAGTTAGCATAGCTGTGTCACAATGCTTCATTGTACACTTTACTTGTTGAATAGGATACCATCCTTACCGACTATGCTTCTGTTGAGTTGTTAAACGTTTTTTCACCTGCTAATTTAGTTTCTTCCCATATCCCAAAAATTATGTAAACTAGTGATCCTCCAAGTTGCCTAGAGTTGTATGCTATATGTGCAAGTGAGTGTGTTAAGCATGTTGTGATAAACTGGTCCCATATGCAATTCTTTTCTAAGTCCTATACTCAGTGAGTGTCTGGATGGGCTCTGCACTACCACATCAAGCAAGATCTGATGTTTTGACAGGTACATAACCTGATGTATCCCTTGTTTCTGGGAATGGCTGCCCTTACCTATCAAGCAGAGGACTCCACTAGCAACCTTTAAAAAAAGTCTGGATGTCCACATGGGTGGTTGCTATTTTCACTAGAAATATGTAGAGAAAGTCTTCTTAATGTGGAACATTGTCTGTCATCAGTATTCTGGATTGTCTCCTTTGGTCGTAGGGTTGTCATCTATATGTTTTCTTTTTTTTTTTTTTTTTGACTATCCAGAAATCATAACAGTTGTCTGGTAAACCATAAAGTCTTGTACAAATTCCACTATTCTGTGTAGCAACCCAAACAGAATGCCAGAGTTTGGTAAAACTTTGCTTTTTTTAAAAGAAAAGCATTCCATGCATGAGATGGTCAGGATGTGAAAGTAGCATACCCCTACATTTCAAATAACAGAGATTCTCACAGTGTAATTCCTAATGCATTTATTGGCAATACAGCAGTGTTGTACTGTTTCTCCCACCCCAACAGCAAGTGTGAAGTATAGTGAAGTAAGAAATGCATGGTACAACTAAATTATCACAGTCTTCATGTATACTGAAGGCTCGCAGCCTAGATATTGCACTTCAGTAGAAAAATGCACTAAAATGTAAATGACTGCAGCAGTGTAACCCAAGACCCAACACGCTGTCTTTGAATGTTACAATGCATTACACAAACTGCACACAAACCAAAATACTGAATTAATAATTTTGTTTGGAAAAGATTATATCAGAGATGTACATAATGTTCCTGTTGTAAAAGAGATGTGAGGAATGTCTGTAATTAAAGTAATTGTTGCCTAGCCTACATGATTTCCATGTGTGTTTTTTTTAAATTTATCTTACAATATTTTTGAGGTATTTTAATTTTAATGTTTTAAACTCACAACTAATTCCTGTCTGACATGGAAAATGCAAACAAACAAAAAAAGTTTATTCTGTCATGCTGCAAGTCCAAGTCTCTGAAGGGAAGATGTTTCTGTTCCCCCAGTGCATCTATTAATGTCAGAAAATGGGTGTGAAGGTGGGTGGACTGGGTAGGAAAATTGAAGGGGACACAAGGTTAGGGTCGGGGCAAGGGGAGTGGCTTTAATCTGGTTTTCATCACAGTGAAGGGTGGCAACCTATTTGGTCATAAACTTAGTAAGAACCTAAGATTATGAACCCGTGATCCTGAATTTGATATAGCTGGTAAATGGACAATACATTAATTAATATTAATTTAATTTGCATACTGTTACAGGAAAAAGTGGATGTTGTGAGTTAGTGTGGTTACCAGGTTCATGAAATTGTAACCATAGCGCGGACAGGACTTCATGCAGAAGGAGGTGACTGATGCTGGTGGTCAGAACTAGATCTGTTGGCCAACAAAGTCTGTTGTTGGAGAAGTACAGTGATAAGACTTTTATTCCAGGAAGTTCAGCAACCCCTAAAAGAAGCACAAAGTACTATCTTTCGATTGAGACATTATACCAAGGCTACATCTGTCTCAGCTGGTGGTAGCTCAACTGGATACAAAAGATCCCACGGCACTTCTCCAAATTAATATAGAAAGTTTCCCTGATTCCTGACAAAATTTCCTGTAGTAAACATGAAAAAGATGCCATTGGTCAGGTGGAACTAACATGGTCAAGAAAGTGAAAATAACTACATAAGTAATAAATAATATATTTAGTGATAAGAGCGTGATGTTGCTTATGTTGCTTAATTTGTGTGTAAGTCTGGTAATCTGCCTCCAAAATGTACTGGTTTGCCAAGGAGCCGCTTTGTGTTCATGCGGATGCTGTCTCTTCCAACTTCTTGCAGAGCGCCACTGATTTTTTTGAAATACTTAGTTGACTTTGGTGTGAAATGAGTACTGCATTTTGTTGATACTAGGCATCATCACTGACACTGAGGATTGCCTGAGGATTGAAAGAAAGCAGCTGTGATACCCTGGAACAGTGGGGGAGATAGTAAAAATCCAGGTTGTTACAGAGCTTTTAGCCTAACATTGGCAGAAGAGTTCAATGAGTAAAAAGAAAAGGCTGGCAGCTTCCTCTTGGACAACAGTCTGTAGAACAGCAGTTAACATGAGTGTATGGCCAGAAGTGCCTGTCAGACAAATAATATTCACTTTTATGATTGAGTTGCAGGTGAACTTCACTTCAGCAAAGCTTTTAACTCAGTCCTCACAGGTGGCTGATAGAAAAACTAATGTGGATGCAGGTAGGACCAGGACTGAAGAACCAAAATGTTACATGGCCGAATGGTAAGACAAGAAAGGACTTTGGGGAGATGGGCAACATCAAGGATCATGAAAGTGCCTACTGGAGTGCAGCATGGACTGTTTGTGTGATTCAGTACCCTTTTTTGATTTTGTGTGAGACATATCTGACAAAATAGAGAGTAGGATCAACCTCTCAATGAAGATACAAAAGTAGGTATAGCACCAGCAGATAGGGAGAAAAAATTACCCAGGGTTGGGAAGGCTGAACAAATAGGCTGGAATGTGGCAACTGATGCTTATTGCAAATAAATGCAAAATATTGCCCATGGCTCAGAACAGCTTAGTTGAGAAGTATCCGCTGGAGGGGGAAAGGGGATAACATTGATAGCAACAGACCAGGAAAAAGAACTGGGGTGCTGATCATACCTGGAATGAACCCCCAGGAGCAGAATGAAAAGGCAGTGACAGAAGTAACCAGAATAGTGGAGTACATCCTTGGACAACTAGACTCTAGAAGAAAATAACTTGTGGTTTCATTCTACAGGATGTTGGTCAAACCACACATGGAATACTGTGCTCAATTCTGGAGGTCATACAAAGAATTGAATATCATGCTGCTGAAAACAGTTCAGAGGAAAGATATCAAATACATATCTCTGAACCTCTATGCGCAAAACATCTGGACAAAGCCCGCCATAATGTGGGGACAAAGGCCCACAAATAGTGACAGATTTTAAATATTACTCTTATAAAGTTATAACATTTCTAGAATAATAAGATTTATCTTAGCATGCATTTTTCTGAAGGATATGAAGCCAGAAACTCAATTTTTTTAATTTATTTATTAATTTAATTTATTTTACATTAGTTTACCGGGAGAGTCTGACTGTGCAAGTTGCCCGTTTTCAGCAAAGGCCCGAGGAGAAAAGCTCCAATCAGTACAAAATTAACAATACAGAGACATACACATACAGATGCATTTAGAACTGTGCAATGCAAAATATGCGTAGGAAATTCTCCATAGAGAAAAGCATCAAACAGTCCAAGATTAGAGATTAGCAATACAGTAACGTGCACATACAAATATACTTAAAAATATACATGCAAAATATACATAAGAAATTGTCAATAGAAATGTGAGGAGGAAGTAGTTAGAAGGAAATAAAGCCTTATTTATTTATTATTTATTATTTATTTATTATTTATTTATTATTTATTATTTATTTATTATTTATTATTTATTTATTATTTCTCTTAAGGAATAATTGTAAGATCAAGTGAAAACTTGACAAATAGACAAAACCAGTATTTGCGTGTGTATATACAGAATATGTGCAACAGCTTTTATGAAGTGTCTGGGGTGCAGTAAGATATTTGATCTAGTGGGAGGCTATCCTGGGTCTGAGCAGTGCATTTCCATGAGCTGGTTAAGTAGGACTGAAAAAGGTTTTTTAAAGTTATGTTTATTATTTAGGATCTGAATTTCTAGAGGAAGGGTATTCCATATTTTTGCAATGTCACTAGAGTGCAGGGAGTCACCTGAACAATTCCTGCTTTTAGATATTTCAACTAGTGCTTTGTTTGTGAATCTTAGAAGATGATTGTTAGTGTAGTGATTTAAAAGGCCTTGTAGAGCTGGAGTTTTTTGGGGGTGGTATAGGATCTGATGAGCAATTCTAAGCTGGTTATAGGTCAGTAAGTTTAGTAGTTCTAGCCGGGTTAGTTGTTTGAGGGCTAGACAATGGTGGGTCCTGAAAGCTGAGTCAGTAGCAGATTTTGCAATTTTGTTAAAAGAGTTGGTTAATTTATTTAAGTCTCCTTTGTTTAGGTTAGTTATTATGGGGGAAGCGTAGGGAAGTGTAGAGAATGTATGTCATTACTTAGTGACTTCAGTTCTCTGACCATCCTAGTGGTTTGCCAAAAAATCACAAATTTTATGAAGAATAGACAGTATGATGCAACAATCTGGACATTCTGCTAAAATCTGGACAGTTGAGAGGTATGAAACAGGTTTGATGGCAGAAGTGGAAAGGAAATGGCATGAAATGTAGGGGGCTAAAGATCTTCTCACTGGAGACTAGAAGAGACTAAGGGTTATGGTGCTAGTACACAAGAGCTTTTGAGGTGTGTATGATGTAGTATTAGTGCACAAGATCATGAGGAGACTGAAAGACAATGGTAGCCATGCATACGATCATGAGGAGACTGAGGGATATAACACTGGTGCACAAGATCACTAGGAAATTGAGAGATATGGTACAAGTTCATAACATGTGGAGCTTGAAAGATAATGGTAACAGAGTATATGATCATGAGGAGATTGAGTTATATGGTACTAGTGCACAAATTAATAAGAACACTAAGGGATATGGTACTAGTGCACACGATCGTGAGGGGACTGAGTTATATGGTACTAGTGCACAAATTAATAAGAACACTAAGGGATATGGTACTAGTGCACACGATCGTGAGGAGATTGAGTTATATGGTACTAGTGCACAAATTAATAAGAACACTAAGGGATATGGTACTAGTGCACAAGATCATGAGGAGACTGAGTTATATGGTACTAGTGCACAAATTAATAAGAACACTAAGGGATATGGTACTAGTGCACAAGATCATGAGGAGACTGAGTTATATGGTACTAGTGCACAAATTAATAAGAACACTAAGGGATATGGTACTAGTGCACAAGATCATGAGGAGACTGAGTTATATGGTACTAGTGCACAAATTAATAAGAACACTAAGGGATATGGTACTAGTGCACAAGATCATGAGGAGACTGAGTTATATGGTACTAGTGTACAAATTAATAAGAACACTAATGGATATGGTACTAGTGCACAAGATCATGAGGAGACTGAGTTATATGGTACTAGTGTACAAATTAATAAGAACACTAAGGGATATGGTACTAGTGCACAAGATCATGAGGAGACTGAGTTATATGGTACTAGTGCACAAATTAATAAGAACACTAAGGGATATGGTACTAGTGCACAAGATCATGAGGAGACTGAGTTATATGGTACTAGTGCACAAATTAATAAGAACACTAAGGGATATGGTACTAGTGCACAAGATCATGAGGAGACTGAGTTATATGGTACTAGTGTACAAATTAATAAGAACACTAATGGATATGGTACTAGTGCACAAGATCATGAGGAGACTGAGTTATATGGTACTAGTGTACAAATTAATAAGAACACTAATGGATATGGTACTAGTGCACAAGATCATGAGGAGACTGAGTTATATGGTACTAGTGTACAAATTAATAAGAACACTAAGGGATATGGTACTAGTGCACAAGATCATGAGGAGACTGAGTTATATGGTACTAGTGTACAAATTAATAAGAACCCTAAGGGATATGGTACTAGTGCACAAGATCATGAGGAAGCTGAATAATATAACACTGGTACACAAGATCGTGAGGAGACTGAGGGATATTGTAATAATACACAAGATCATGAAGACATTCAGTTATATGGTACTAATGCACAAGATCATGAGGAGACTGAGCGATATGGTACTAGTGCACAATACCATGACAACACTGGGGGATATGATGTTAGTGCACAATATCATGGCAAATCAAATAAATATGGTGCTAGTGCACAAGATTTGAGGAGACTTCTATTTAATTGTTTCATAGAATACTGTGGTCTCTCTCTCTCTCTTTGCAGTTAGTTTACCACCCTACCTCCCTGTTCTTGTTGTGGTATTAGTCTTGGTGGCTTTGGAATTGCCTGCCCCTCCTGTAAATTTGTGTTTGAACACTCCTGCTGGGTTTATCTAATTTGCTCACTCAACCGAGTACAATGAGATCATATTTTGACTTCAGACACTTCTACCAGTCCCATCTGTTCAGCTCTATCCCAACTCTATTCCAGTCTAGTGTCACTAGCTCATTCTACCCAATACAGAGAGAACATTTGTGAAGGGCAAGCCACTTCGGTCCTTAATTTTGAATTATCTTCTGTTTCTCCTTTCTCTCTTTCCACTTTCCAAAAAAAATTTTTTCTAAGCTTGTTTCCTGCCTTTCCTGTAACTAGTCTAATCCAGACACAGATTTGCTATAACCAGGACTGTTTCTAAGCTTCTGAGCCCCCCAAGCCTTTCTGTGTTGGAGGGAAGCCTTCTAGCTTACGAGTGGGACTGGAAAATACTAGGTAGCCTATCTACCACAAGAGTGGTTTCTGGCCCAGAAATTGTAGTTTATTGGCCGTTTGGGCAGTTTTTTCATCTCTTTTAACTTTTTGGCTTAAAAGCCCGCATTTGTGCTTGTTTCCCATCTTTCCTGTAACTAGTCTAGTCCAGATACAGATTTGCTGTATCCAGGACTGTTTGTAAGCATCTGAGCCCCCCCAAACCTTTCTGTGTTGTAGGGAAGCCTTCTAGTTTATCAGTGGGAGTGGTAACCACTAGGTAGCCTATCTACCAGAAAAGTGGTTTCTGGCCCAGAAATTGTAGTTTATTGGCCGTTTGGGAATTTTTTCCATTTCTTTCGACCTTCTGGTTTAAAAGCCCGCGTTTGTGCTTGTTTCCCACCTTTCCTGTAACTAATCTAGTCGAGATACAGAATTGCTGTATCCAGGACTGCTTGTAAGCTTCTGAGCCCCACAAGCCTTTCTTTGTTGGAGGGAAGCCTTGTAGCTTATCAGTGGAAGTGGTAAGCACTAGGTAGCCTATCTACCACAAGAGTGGTTTCTGGCCCAGAAATTGTAGTTTATTGGTCATTTGGGCAGTTTTTCCATCTCTTTCCAATTTTCTGGTTTAAAAGCCCATGTCTGTGCTTGTTTCCCACCTTTCCTGTAACTAGTCTAGTCCAGATACAGATTTGCTGTATCCAGGACTGTTTGTAAGCTTCTGAGCCCCCCAAGCCTTTCTGTGTTGGAGGGAAGCATTCTAGTTTATCAGTTGGAGTGGTAAGCACTAGGTAACCTATCTACCACAAGCTCAAGGTACAGATTCTTAGCTTTAGCACTTGAATTTGCTTATTCGTGCTCAGCACTTGTTCAGAATTTGTTGTTAGCACTAAATAATCTACAAATTACTACAGCACTCAACCTTCCTCTTTACCTAAAGGAAAACAGTTTTTGTACTTACTTTCTTCACTTGCTTAGAGAAAAACAGCTCTTTTACTCACTTTCCTCACTTGTCTAGAGGAAAGTAGGTTTCTATTCAGGCATGTCCAAGGGTCAGCTCCCAGTGATCCCTCCTGTCTGTCTATCTGTCTGATGAATCTGGGCATCTTGGGGCAATGTACAATTTCCTCATGTACACAGACAACCCTGTCCTCCTACCTACCACCCAACACCACAACCTGTGAGAGATGCACTTATCTAGCCAAACTGGAGGTAAAGCTCTCTCCAACCAAGACTGAACTTGACAGTCAAGAGGAGAAGGTAAACACTTGCACCACACCATACTTATCACATAGTCCCACTAAACCTATACCACCAAAATCCACACATAGAAACACAAAACATTCGTGGAGGCTCTCAATAATAATCTGCTCAAGCAACAGAGACCTCCAAAGCAGAAACGCAAGAAACCTCCACCCCCCCAACACAACACAAATGATACAAAGCTCACAGACTCAGTGTGCCAATAAACCACAGCCTATAAGGCAAAACAATGTACCCAACACACTAGTCATAGGTGACTCTATAGTCAGGCACACTGATGTCCCACTCACCAGGCTAAACAAGGAGAAGGTTACTGTCAGCTGTCTGTCATGTACCAGGATCTGCCACATAACCCATGCACTCAGGTCACTCCACAAGTACAAATATGACTCTTTCATTCTCCATGTTGGTGTGAACGACCTGAGATGTACCTACCTGGACTACATGAAAAGAGACAATGAAGAGCTCTCCGATCTTGTAGCCCAAGCAGGTATGACCCTAGCCCTGAGTAGCAGCCTGCCATTGCCAGAATGATACTGTAGTACAAGGACAAAATCATTGACTTCAATAATTGGCTAAGCTTCAGGGGTCATTCTAAGGGGATCCAGTATCTGTCTGCCTGGGACGACATAGTCGACAGACCACGGTGCTTTGCCAGAGACGGCCTGCACCTGTTGCCCCTGGGATTCCGGATACTGGCTAAAGGTCTTGCTGCCCCTATAGTGCCTTTTTTAGGCAAGGTTCAAATAACAAATTCACCACCATAACAGGAACAGGCAAGCAAAAACTGAGGGTAATGCTACTCAGTGCTAGAAGTCTAAATCTCAAAATGCACTCACTCAAGGCACTCCTTAAAATGGAGAACATCAATATCTGTGCAGTGACTGAGACCTGGTTCAAGGCACTAGAGAGCACCCCTGCATTACCAGGCTATAACTCATACCACACTTTTCGGCCATCTAACCTTAACCAGAACACCAAAGGTGGAGGTGTGTCCATATTCATTAAGGATATCCACACCTGCAGGCTAGTTGCACAGCATAATGCATCCGAGGTTATCCAAATGCAACTAACTCTGGGCAAAACTGCAATCCAAATTGTAGCTTGCAACAGATCCCCCACATGCCCTAGGAATCCCACTCCTCTTTTCTTGATATACTGGAAAATATTAGGGTTCAACCAAACACCCTAATAAGGGGCGATTTCAACTACCCCACCATTAACTGGGAAAACTACTCATGTACCAACTCCTTCGCTTAACACTTTGTGGAATTCATAAATTATAATGTCCTGGATCAACTTATCCACACCCCTACCAGGGACAACAATATACACAGCACAGAAAATATACTGTAAGACTCACCACATGAACGTAAAGGCAGAATAAAATTGTAAAACTTCCTTTAATAACAGTAGATAAGCGCTTTCACGTATTAGAAGTACGCTTCTTCAGATCTTAAACATACTAAATCATTGCTATCTTTTATACAAAAACTTAAATCATGATTAAATCATTAAACAATTAAGTAATCAATCTATCAATTAAGAAACATCTTAAAATAAAAGGGCAACGTAGGACTCCTATTCAAAATGAGTCTATTGATATTATACTCTGTTATAACAGGAAGTATATTAAATATGAATATATATTAAACAAATGTCTTAAGACACATATTATAAAATCTATCATTTCATATATACCATAATTTCTTTTAAAAATATGTCTGAATTATATGAATTTATAAAACTTTTTATAGCTATTTATTACCTATTTAAAAAACGTAATTCTAAAAATGTATATATATGAAGCCACATTTCTAAGTAACATACATATATATAGAAAATCACTAAATGATGTAAAAATGTGTATATATATATATATATATATATATATATATATATATATATATATATACGTACATCTGACATATATATTTATATTTCTGACATATATATTTACATTCATCCTAGACACAAATAACTATATGTAACTGACATTATGAGCAACAAGTAAAATTCCAACAAGATTAAAACTAAAAAATGGCATACTAAATATTGTATTAAAACCTCGAAAAGGGCAGTAGACCATCATTTATGAGGTCTAGAATACAGGAGTGGTTTCAATGACAGACAATAGTTAAGACCTGGTGGGAGGTGTGCTCCTAACCTAAGTATCCATTTCAATTCAGTAGTGGCTAGAGAATTAACCTTATCTCCACCCCTCAAATTAGGGTCAATTATTTGTAAGACCCTAAAACAAAAACTATGTTCAACATTGTCATTGATGTGTCCAGCTAAAGCATTTAGTTAATTTCGTTTTCTGATCTCATAAGTATGGTCATATATTCTGTCCTTAAGCCTCCTTTTACTTAGTCCAACATAAAATGCTGTGCATTTCAAGCATGTTGCTAAACAAATCAAGTTCATAGTATCACATGTAGCATGAAACTTGGATTAAACACATACTCTCTTGTGGGATGTATAAAGAGCTGTGTCTCCGTAATGTGTTGACACATATTGCACTTGCCACAGGAATAAGTTCCTTTGTCTAAATCTTGCCTATGAACAATGGCTTGCTCTTTATTTTCATTGAAACCAGTAACTGTTTCAAATTACTACAATTCTTAAATAAAAATCTTGGTTTATCACCCACAATAGACCTAACTGTTTCATCCATGGTCAAAATATTCCAATTTCTGGAAATAATATTCCTTAAACCTGTTATGTCATTGGTGTACTTCATTAAATACATCACTTTAAGTTTTGGTTACTAATTTGTGGTTGTTGATAACAAAATCTGGCACCACTCCCAAAACTATCATCCTTATCCACTAATGTTTGAGGTATCTCCAAAATACTGTTCTTAATTGTATGTACCATCATCTCATCATAGCCCTTATCTAAGAATAACCGTTCCATAATATCACCTTGCCTTAATAATTCATCCCTTATTTTACATATTCTAGTCAATCTGATAAATTGACTCTTTACAATTCCCGGAAACGTATGGCTGGGATGCATGCTATTGAAACTCAATAAGGTATTTTTCCAACAAGACTTTCCATAAAGTGTGGAAGTAATACTTTTCTCATTGGTAAATATAAGATTTACATCAAGAAAACTAATGTTGTTTTCAGAATGTTCCATAGTGAATCTTAAAAATTCACTGGTTGATTCTAAATATGTTAAGAAGCATTGAAATTCCATAGGTGTCCCTTCCCAAAGAATAAGGACATCATCTACGAACCTTCTATATAACTTAATTTTCTCAAAATGTGCTTCATTGAATAAATTATTCTTCTCCCAATGGCATACTACTAAATTGGCATAGGTATTAGCAACAGGGGTGCCCATTGCTACACCCCATTGTTGCAAGTAGTATTTCTTACCAAATAGAAAAACATTGTTTTCCAGAACTATTTCCAGCAACTGACATATTAATATTTGCTTATCCACACTAAAGTCAGTCTCACTAACAAGAATTTCTCTAATAGCTTGTATCCCATATTCATTGGGTATACATGTAGAGGGATCTTTTACATCTAACATTACTAGTAAGGGACAACAATATCCTAGACCTAGTCATTACCAACATGAGTGACCATTGTTCCACACCTGAAGTCAACTCCTCATTGGTCAGATCCAACCATAAGCTAATCACCCTAGATATCTGCATCCCGCCCCCACCCAGCCTTAAGGAAACCATGGTAAAAAATTTCTCCAAAGCCAACTTCATGATTCTTAATACAGTTATGACTGCTGAATCCTACATAAATGCACTCTATAATCACTTACACGAGTGCACGGATCGTGCTATCCCAAACAGAACCAAGACACTATCCTCCATAAAAGGAAGCTAAGCTGGTGGTCCCCTACTATAAACAAACTCTACAACAGAAGGAAGAAATTGTTGCAAAAGAGAGTAAAATCCCATGAGTGGAGGAGCTCCCTGGTCAGTCTCAGTAAGAAGTTGAGATCCCTTATAAGATCCTCCAAAGCTAGCTACAAAAAAAAAATTGCCACTGATTCTAAGGGCAACCACAAAACATTCTATAGCTATGTCAAGAATCTCAATGGCAACACCCAGATCTGCTCTGAATTACAGCACAACGGCACGAAAATTACAGAACCAACTGATATCGCCAACATCCTGGCAGATAGGTACAGTGCTAACTTTACCCCCCTCTCACCCCCTAAAGGGCCCATATCTATACAGGAAGAATGCAGAGTCCTTGTAATCACATCTATGCAGGTAAATGCTGCACTCTCGAAAACCAAAAACACAGCATCCATGGGACTGGACAACATCCCAGGCTGCGTTTTACACAAACTTCAGAATGAACTGGTTCCCCACCTAAGCACCATGTTCAGTCATAGTCTCATGTCAGGCTTTGTGCCCACTGAATGGTGCACAGCAACAGTTATCCCACTCCACCAAGGGGAAGCCACCACTGATCCTGGGAGCTATCGCACTATTAGCCTGATGAGCCTGGTCTGCAAGGCCATGGAACGTATCATTGTGGAACTCATAAGCAAAGACATTGGTAACCTCCAAACTCTGGACCCCACCCAGTTTGTGTTTGTGAAAGGTAGATCATGCCTTCTGAACCTGATCAACTTCTTTGAGGCAGTCACCAAAGCCGTAGATGAGGGTTAGGTGGTTCACACAGCCTATCCTGACCTCGCCAAGGCTTTCGACACCATCCCCCATTCTGGAAATATAGCTAAACTCACTAAACTAGGTATAAATCCCTATGTCACAAGATGGGTTGCCAAGTGGCTCACTGACAGAACCCACACTGTAAAAGTTGCAGACTCCAAATCTGAGTTCAAACCAGTGACAAGTGGAGTACCACAGGGTTCAGTCCTGGGACCTCTCCTGTTTGGGATCTACTTCTCTGAAGTACTGGCTAACACAGAAGGCCTCTGGCTAATGAAATTCACAGATGACTGAACTAGGAGCCATAGTCGAGTCCCCAAATGATGTGGACATCCTACAGAAGGGCTCCAGTAAGACAGATGCCTGATATCAGAGGCATGGCCTCAAGCTCAATGCCAAAAAGTGCATTGTCATCCCCTTTGGTAAAATCTCTGTACCCATGAACTACCACATAAATGGCAGACTACTTAACACCAAATGTGTGATAACAGACCTTGGGACCCAGGTGGACAGTCAAAAAACTCCAGCTTTATTCTGCAGCATATCGCCTGCTCCGAGGAGATTTCTGCCTAACATATAAAGTTATGTTAAACCCAGAGCTGTTGGACATGCTACACCTAAAGAAATCCCAATCCCTCTGGGCTACATGCTCTAGGGACCTAAACCTTGTCACCATAATAAACAGGACATGTTAGAGGGTTAGATTCCTGCCCCAGAGACTTCCTATACTCTGGAACAAGCTACCCATCTATGTCAAGCAAAGTTCCTCATTACCACTCTTCAAGAAAAATATTGATGAGTGGATGGGAAATAGGAAATACACCCCAGGGATCACTACTGTGGCTCTGCTTGACAGGGGCACAGGAAATTAACTTTCTTTGGTGGCGTAAGCCAGGGAACCTTGTTGGCTAGGCTTACTTAGGCCCTTAGGCCAATAGCCTAGTACCTACCTATGAACCTATGAGCCTAAGATCATGAAGAGATTGAGGAATATGGTACTAGTGCACAATATCATGACAAGACTTGGGGGAGGGTATGGTGTTAGTGCACAAGATCATGTCAGAAGATGAGAAGGGTAGATCAGGGAGTATGTTTCAGAGACAGGGTTGCAAACCCATGGTCTAGACTTTCAGAATGGGTGGTGGAGATGATATCCTTAGAGAAATTCAAGAGGGCAAAGAACAGGTAGAGAAAGGGTGAGGGAAAATATCAGGAAAGAGGGAATGTAGATTTTTAAATACACTTAAAAGGCATATTAGACATGCTTATATCTTTCTACTCTCAAACTTATGTAAAGTAATATAATCCATTTCTGTTATCAGGGTCACACTTTTGAAAATTTTCAGACAATTTTCATTTTGTACTTTTCAAAATACCACTGAGAATTACAAGAACAGTGCTGGCACATAAGCCACTAAGCAGACCGCATAGTTTATGTAACACTTCATCCCTTGATACAGTTAATAAGTCCATGCTTGAGTTTTTGAAAGATAATTTACCAGTATGCTATCTATGCAACTTCAGATGGGAGAGTGGTCCCGGATGGCATCTGTCAGAACCAGCAGTTACCTGTTCCTGTTAAGATGAATAGTGAAAATCCAGATCTGCAGATGAGAGTCTTATGGGGTAAATATTGTATAATTTGAAGGTGTTCTAATTATTTCTCAGTCAGTCAAAACTCATGTCATCTGTTCATGCGTTCATAGGTCCATAGGTGTTTGCTAGGCTAATGAACACAAGGGCCTTTTTAAGCCTAGCCATGCATCCAAATCTCTAACTTCACACTTTAATTGCGAGTCATAATTACAAGTCATGGAGTAATATGTAATGCTTTAAGCTCAAGAGAACTGTTTCCAGACTGAGCAGGAAATGCACAGGTCCCATCAAGGACCCTGACTACTCTGCCTTTGGTGGTATTGATATATGGTACACTAAGCTGTTAGTAGGATTTAATGCAACGTGCCAGAATTTCACCAGTTCTATGTCTTGATGCACATTTTCAAATCTGTAATGACGTTTAGTGAGTCAGATGAGCAGGGAACCAACCATGAGTCAGAAATCAATGAGACATTGATTTGTACCTTCCTGCCTGTGCTTTCATTCTGTGTGATTTGAATGAAAGAATGTTGCTAGTCATAATACCAAAATGCCATTCCTTTTCACAATCCTATTCTCCCCGACTGAGACACCGATAGGGTTATACCCGTTATGCCAGCTGAAAAGAAAAGAGATAACCTCTGTATAAGAACCATCAATGTCCTCTGTGATGTTTGAAGACTGATCAATAGTGACAGGGAACAGATGAGACCAGTAGATGAAAGATTCAGGTATGTCCGGTGGACAGGTAGAACTAAAATCAAAACCATGCTGCTAAAGCATGATTGGAATCACATACATGCTTTTAATTCAGTTCCAGAATAAAAAATCAAATGCAGCAATAAAATGTGATAGATAATCGCTTTCATCCATTTAAATAATGAACGTGTTCAGATCCAGTGGACAGGTAGGAGTTCTATGCTGTTTAATGGACAGCAGATGATGGCCATAATTTAAAAAAATGCAGT
Organism: Protopterus annectens; assembly: GCF_019279795.1. Classification (NCBI taxonomy): domain Eukaryota; kingdom Metazoa; phylum Chordata; order Ceratodontiformes; family Protopteridae; genus Protopterus; species Protopterus annectens. Next base: position 649,275,176 of record NC_056751.1, on the reverse strand, counting down.
TTTCTGGGAGAATGTGCCATTTGATTTGAGGAATTCTAAAAGGCATTCAAATATTTGTACATTTGTGGGAGATAACCAAACATGCTATTCATTCAGATGCATTCAGATAACAGTTTGGTCCATGAGTATGGAGTATAATTAGACAGCAAGCAGTTAACAGCTGGCATAGTATTTGAGTCCAGTCCTATTAGTTGGAGAAGAAGAAAGAGGTACAAGTCTCATAACTGTTCTAATTTCTATGAGGAACGTATATGGCAACTAGTATTATCTGAGAAGGAAAGTCACTTTCTAGAGGTAAGGAGTGTCCCAAAACATTGTCATAAACTGAAAAATGTTGGCTGCTTGGTGGTCATGTCGGGGGGGGGGGTTATAACCAGTAATAAGATACAAAAGGGTGATACTGATATTTACTTGTTTGAGGAGTTGTGTATTGAGTCATAAAGGTAAAGTTGCAGTCATTTCCTGATGTGCATTGGTCAAGAGTTTGATAATAATGAGTTTCTATCTATTGTGAGATGACTTAGTGTGTCATTTTTTTTATTTTATTCATTTGTTAACCAGGTAAGTCCACTGGGCAAAGAGTTCCTGTTCAAAGAAAACCAAAGAGCATTATCTGGTTAAGTGACTAACTTGCAGTGACTCAGTAGCGAAATAGAGGTGGGAGGAATCAACCCTTCACCCTTAACTGAAGGATGCAGCTAATTAACAACTCTGAACTTTAATCTTCTGCACTAATGGCAATAGATTTCATCATTACAGAGTCAGTCACTGCAGTGAGAATGCAACTTGTTCCCGAGGAGCAATGACTTTGCAGTGGCAGTTAGGCAATTGTCCAGGGACGAAATTCAGCAAAAAAACACTTAGATGGTCCACACCTGGGTATAGTTCTATGGCAACTAACAACTTCTGTCTGAAGAAGTCTTCCTACTAGGGAAGACGAAAAGCACTTCACAATTGGATTAAAGCTCTGGACTACCCACTTGTTCGGTTTCTGTTTGTTGTGCCATACCTGGGTATAAGTAGAGGAGATTCCCTCATCCTCCACTACGAGCAAGTGACTTAACCAGACAGTGCTTTGTGACAATCAGGCCAGGCCCATTATTAGTCACCTGGATCAGTTGCCTAGTAACTAATGAGTCTCCTAAAGGCACTGCTTTTTCAACAGTACTTGTTCGTGAATTCAAAGTAGAAAATAACTTTGAGGAAAAGGTGCAGTAAATAATTTGAAATAAAATCAAAATTTCGAGGAACCTCTGTTGAATAATAACTTTGTTACAAACTAAAATATCATAACACCATCATGCATTATTTTAATTAATTATTTATCGGCAGTGAGCGGTTCACATGCCTGAATGAAACAACACATGCACTCTGCTGTAGTTTGTGAAAATGAACTACTGCCTCCAGTCCTTTATTTGCTGGTTGTACTAGCTTAGAGCTAATAAGGAATATGCTAAAAACTCATTAGTTAGACTGGCACTGTTTTTTGTGGTGCTAATCAAGACAAAAAAATTTTGAAGATGGAAGACTGTCAGGCTGTCAACAACCATTTCTACAAATGCTGATAGACTGACGAAAAGTGCCAAGACAACTTTTGGTAACTGTGGAGTTTTCTTTTCTACATTGTTGTGTAGACTCAGAGTAAATATGTATAAGTTTAGGAGGTGTGAGGGGTGTATGGGTACTTCCCCCTGCAAAAAAATAAATAAATCTCAGAAGTTTATCAAAACTTAGACAATTAGTACCTGATTGGAGAACGAACGTTCTCCAGCAGGGTATTAATGTACAAGTAATGTCTGCTGAGAAGAATGAGTCCTCCGCTTCACGGTAGCATATCAAGTCGCCTTGGAGCTCTGACAGAAAAAATGAACAGCCGCCATTATTTTACCCTTGCTAAGCAGTGCTTTTGCTGTTTAGTGAGTGTAAAATATAAAAAAAAAAAAAAAGAAGAAGACAACTAAAAAAAAAAGGTAGGTGAGCTTGTGTGTGTGTGTGTGTGTGTGTGTGTGTGTGTGTGTGTGTGTGTGCTTGAGTGCATGTGTGCATGTCAGTGAAATTGAGAGCGAGCGAGCCATTATTTTACACTCACTAAGCAGCAATTTTGCTGTTTATCGAGTGTAAAATAAAAAAGAATAAAATAAAATAAAGTGTGCGTGTAAGAGTGTATGCGTGTATGAGAATGAGAGAGAAATAGCTCTAGTGAAAAGGAAAAGTGTGTGTTTGTCTGTATGTGTGCATTGAATGCATGCATGAAAGCAGAGAGACTGTGTGTGTGTGTGTGTGTGTGTGTGTGTGTGTGTGTGTGTGTGTGTGTGTGTGTGTGTGTGTGTGTGTGTGTGTGAGACAGACAGAGAGTGAGAGAGAAAGTGAGAGTGATGTGACTGAATGCATGTATGTAAGCAGAGGAGACTGTGTGTGAGTGAGAATGAAACCGATATTGGGTGAATGAATGTGTGTATGAAAGCAGAGACTGTGTGTTTGTGTGTGTGTGTGTGTGTGTGTGTGTGTGTGTGTGTGTGTGTGTGTGTGTGTGTGTGTGTGTGTGTGTGTGTGTGTGTGTGTGTGTGTGTAAGTGTGTGTATGTGTGCGAAAACAGAAGAGATGGTGTATGTGTGTATGGGACAGAGAATTGGCTGCTTGTAAAATTGTGTTTCACTTGCTTATTATTTTTTAGGCATTATTATTATTATTATTTTTTTATATAGGTTTGATGTAAAAATGCTTCCTCCAACACCATTTACATATACTATAACAAGTATGAAACATTAGGCGGAGGAAATATTTTACATCAAAAATATATAAAAAAAATTAAATAGTACTTAAAAAAATATATAAGTAATTAAATCACAACAATTTTACAGAGATACCATTATCTAAGTGCAGTAATGCCCTCCAGGATGTGTGGCAATGTGTAATTAATGCCCTTCCAGGGGTGTAGAGGCCCTCCACCTGCAGCGTCGGGCCTCACAACACCCCCGGGCGGGCATTAATTACACATTAACACACACCCTGTTGGGCATTATTGCTTGCTTGTTTTGCACTGTTTTAGCTAGTTCACTTTCGGGTTAAGTGAACTTGACCAATCAACATGATTCCAAAAAGACAAGAGTATTTTATTGTCTCGCACTTCCAGGGAAGAAGGAGTTTTCAGTATAAGATGACAGCCCTTAGTCACAAGAGTGGTAGTATCGAACCTGGTTTAACGGTACTGGAGCGTGTAGCAGCACACATGCTTAATCTTATTGGCCTTACACCTCTGAGCATCAGGTACAGAGATTTGGCATGGTTAGGGCATAACATAGGGATTCCTATACCAGCAAGGGTGATACTGAATCAGGGTATCTCAGCCTCCTCTTAAACTACAGATTAAATTTCAGATGGGGTCTGGGTTGGGGGCAAGTTACTCTCTGAGGTCAAGGAGAGGCACCAATGGTATATGATACTTAGTTGCGGAGGGACCAAATCGCAGGGGAACCAAAACTTGTTTACAAACAAGACAAATGGCAACAGTGTAGCATAATAAAAGCACTGCTATTAACTGTAGCGTAACTCGATAAAGAAAATATAAGCAGGAGTATACTTCATGTGAGGCAGATAGATTGCCGCTCTTCTGTTTTATGAAAAAATGATGATAGCAGACCTGTCAATAAAGTAAATAAATTAATTTTACTTAGTTTAACAAAGTTACTGTAGTGCTCTCATATTGTCTTACATGTTTGAGCATGACTTGATATACACGTTTATTACTAGCACAAAATACCATATATGGAAGGGGATTAAAAATAATTTTCTTGGAATTTAAACATAGAAGTGCAATGGGTAAGGAGTGTCTCTGTGGTTAGTTTGTATTTTATAAGCTACATTGGTGGAATTGTTGCAGACTTACACAAACTGGGTGATTAGTTACAATAAATGCACTTTAAGCAGCAATTTGATTTGTATGATAACTGAACCAACAAACTATACTCAGTACTCTGCAGAAAGCTGTGAACATTTCTGTGAAACAGTGATGGCTTGGGATTTTTTTTTTTTATTTTTTGTAAAGGCACAGCAGTTAAAAAACATGCTCAAAGAAAGTAATCATATATAATCAAGAAAAAAGGCAGGGGCATGTAGAGTAACAACAGCATGATTTCAATATGAAACTTATTAAAGCAGAAACAAATATTCTGCAATGTACTGAGCACCAGATTTTGAGAGTAATAGTGGGAACAGCTGACATAATTTCTAAAGCAGAATAGATTTAACAGGAACAATTTGCTTGCATAAATAAACACTGTATACCAGTTGCTGCAGAGGGTGGAGTTGTTAAGTGAGATGTCCAGAATAGCACTGCTGACCAGAATGCAAGAATTCCACACATGTTAAAGGCCTCATTTCAAATGGGGCATACCATTTTGGGAAAAGGAAGTCACTGTTTTTTTGTTTTTTTTTGTTATTTTCAGCAATGGTGGCATGAATTTCTCCAAGGCAGCTTATTTGCTAAATTTTCAGCAGGGGTTTGTGACATCACATAATGTTTTGCAGTTAAATTTGTGTAATATTATTAAATTATTTATTTATTGTTTGTTTATTAACATATGTTTTTTGGGATAGTCTGACAGGGTCAGCAGAGTACCCCCTTTTCAGTGGATGTCCAGGTTGAAAAGCTCCATACATCAATACCAAAACAGCCAAAGCACACAAAAGTGATAGAAAAAAAGGAACCTATGAGCAAGCAGTAGCAAGGTGGAAGTTAATCTTACAGATTTATAATAAATATTTATGATAATTAGTCACAATTGCATATACACAGCAGGTATGTCAGTTTTAAAAATCTGTCATATTTATTACAATTGTATAGCAGCATCAGAATATAATAAGGATAGTCACCACAGGTATTGTTTAGACCAGGGGTCTGCAACCTGCCGCTCTGGAGCAGCATGCGGCTCTTCTACCCCTTAGCAGTGGCTCCCTGTTGCTTTGAAAAATAATGGCCACTACCAGGCAACACACACACTGAGAAGGATCAGGCAGATCAATCAGAACGTCCTGACTTTTGCCTCATATTTCTGGTCTGTTTGTCATAAAATTGTGTTTTTTCTGGCAAATCGAGGGCTGAAGTCAGAAACAAATAGATAGGCTATTGAGTTTCAGACTTCATACCCTTCAGAAAATTCATGCTAATGCAAAATATGTTACTCTATCAACTTTCTAAGTTTCAAAGAGCAATATTCAAAAAGTATCCCTATTTTATGGGCCTTTGTGCCCCACTATTTATGGCTTTGTCCAGATTTCTTGTTCTAACACACACACACACACACACACACACACACACACACACACACACACACACACACACACACACACACACACACACACACACACACACACAGCGCTTAAGCAATCCCAACAAAGGAACGAAGATAAGGACGGATTTTAAATATTGCTCTTATAAACTTAGTTCTTTTATATTTAGGATAATAACTATATATAAAACTTTATAGGCTATGTTATCTTAATTTTAGGGGTCAAATAGGTTTTGTGGCTCCCGATGAATTGTATTTGGTGGGAGAGGGGCCAAAATGGCTCTTTTGATAGTGAAGGTTGCCGACTCCTGGTTTAGACTGTTTAATATAGGCCATTTTAAAGACAATTAAAATAAGTATTACTGTACAGATAAGGACTGTAAGTCATTTAAGAATTATTTTCCATGACTTGGACAGTTAGGCAATATGTAAAATGCTAGGTGAGAGACAGATTAATGAAGATGCAGTATTAAATGAAAATACATTGCTTGCAGTGCTTTATTCTACATTTTAATTTGCACTCATAAAAGATGTGAGAATGGAGTATACATTATAAAACCAAATTAACAGTGATCTACTTGGTCTGATGGAAACTAACCTCATTGTTACCTAGCTAAATCCACAACCCAAAATGCACTGATCCAGAAAAAGAGAATCTGATGAATGACAGCAATATACGATTGTCGTAAACACGTTGAATTTTACAAAGGGTAAAAAGAGTTGTTTTTCAGGGAACAATTTTTTACCCTGTACCAAAATGTGAAGGGTGTTACCACACCCCCTACTTGTATATAACAACTCTAAGATTATAAAGTCTTGGGGAAGAGAGCATTAATAGTATTCTCTGTTTGCTGAGGCTTAGTGATCTCAGAGTTCTTGTGAGTAGGTATGGGGGGGGGGGGCTTGCCACCTGCCAAAATGCATTTCAGTAATGTTTATATTGTTGTTGCTATGCTTAGTGTTAGGAAAACGAAAGTAAGGTCTGTTTCAGGTACTACTGGCTTTGCATTAGTGTTACTTAATCCTGTGGTGGTAATTGAAGTGCGGTCCAGCAAACTGATTTTCCCAGTTCAGTATACCCTTTATAAATGTATTAAACATTAGTTATTGATGTATGTGGCAGCCCATTAATTCCCATAATGTAAACAATATTTTAACTTGGTGGTGCTTAATGGTGAATATGAGGATAAAGGGAACATATGAAGTACTGCCTACTTTTGGCATGTCATTATGTTATATTGGAGGGAGTCTTAAATTGCAAGTGTGTATGTGGTCAATGGAGTGCTGAAGGTTTTGTGCTACACCTTTTCATTTCTGTATAGCCATTTACTGTTTTTAATTTCAGAAAATGTTTAACACCTAAGCCCCATTTTCAAAACATTGAAGAAGATTCAGTGTCACCATCAAAGCTGTGTGTATAGGGTGCTTTGTGGATGGTGACCCACCCACTGAAAGTACCACAATTTACTGATCCTGTCTGCCTGTGAATTTTGCTGCTCCTAACTGGAAAGAATTCACTAAGCACTGTTCTGAGTAACTGCTGCTCCTTCACGCACAACAATAATGCACACTGCTTTCAGGAAGGGATCAGACTCAGAGTGAGACATTTGGTGCAAAATATATTGGCACTATGCAATCCAGACATCAGTGGTTTCCTGACTGCATTTCACTAGTTTATCATGCCCTTCATCTCCTTAGCTTTTCTTGCTTGATTACTGCAGGGCAAGTCTCAGGGATGTCCATAAGGACCTGTCTGGTACAGGCCTTCAGCAACTAGTTCTGTGTTAATAATTAACTGTTAGTCAGGCATGCTACCTTGTTTGTGAGAATGGCTCCATTTAAATAAAACTTTTCAATGTTTCATCTTATTTGCATTGTTTTATATCTGGTCCCATTTTCTGCATACCCAGCAGTCTGCTGTTTTGATTTTTGTTCTGTTTTAACCACTCCTTGAATTATCAATTGAGTGTAGTGTGTAGTGCTGTTGACTCACAGCGATACATTTTCCAGGTTGCCTCTTGGCTGGGGTGCCATCTGTGTGGAGTCCTCATGTCCTACCAGTGTTTATATGGGTTTTCGCCGGGTGCTGTGGTTTCCTGTGATACTCCAATGGCATGCAGAAGGTGGATTGCGCACTGTAAATTGGCTGTAGATGTGAAAGCATGTCTGCAATATAGAAAAACAATTTCAGCAGGGCTATCTACCTAGCAGTATTAACACTGGCTGTAGATGATCGTCATTGATGATGTGACACCTTGATCCCACAAGGAAATGGAGATAACTTTTCTGTTACCTTATACAGTTTATGTGTCTTTGATGATTCCACAATCTTGTAGCTGTTATTTGCATTGAATATTGCACGTAGTTTATCTTTTCAGTTTTACAAATATTGTATATCTTCTTCTGTTTCGGCTATTCCCATTAGTGATCACCAAAGCGGATCATCTGTTTCCACTTCTTCATGTCCTCTGGATCTTGCTGTGTCACACCAGCCACCTGCATGTCCTCTCTCACTAGATCCATTAACCTTATCTTAGGCCTTCTACCTTTCCTCTTACCTGGCAGCTCCATCCTTAGCATCCTTTTTGCAATATACCCAGCATCCCTCCTCAGCACATGTCCAAACCAATGCAATCTTGCCTCTCTGGCTTTGTCTCCAAACCATCCAAACTGAGCTCACCTGCTAATATACTGATTCCTAATCCTGTCCATCCTTGTCACACCCAGTGCAAATCTTACATCTTTAACTCTGCCACGTCCAGCTCTGACAATGTATAACCAGGAAGAAAAATCTTTCCAAACAAATAAATTCTGATTCCATCATATTTGTTATTCTCTAATAAGCCATGCAGAAAGTTCATCTATTTCTGTCCTCCACAAACAGATAATGATACTAAAGCTTTGTTCTTGTTAAATCTGCTTTCAATTATGTTTCCCATTTAAAGATCACACTCCTAGCCTATGAATATATATACCAAATATTTGATTTAAATAACAGGCATATATTCTTTACTAAGGCTGAGTCTGAAATTGGTCAATACTAATCAGTGCACTACCCCAGTAAACAAATATAAATAAAAAAAATAAATAAATCCCTCTGCTTTCAGATATTTAATATATTTATTTTAAGTGGGATAAAAATTGCATAGACAAATATTCTCCTAGGATAACTTTTCAAATAATTCCAATGCTTTTTATTTCATTCAATGGGGTTCTTGAAGTTCTAATGCAGACTTTCTTTCAGCATTCTTTTTTGAACAGAGCTGTCCACAGTAGATCTTTTGGCAGACTATATTACTAGATTTTTATGTCGGTTATTGTGCATTCATTAGTCATGTTAAATTGCTTCCTTAAATACTGTGTTGTACAAGATGCGAGTAGTTTAAACATATGATGGAGAACTGCATAGACTTCTTGAAAAGCTGATTATTTTATTGTTCTTCCCACACATCTACAGACCAAAAGAGGATTTATCTTTGATTTTACTGCAGTGAGCAAGAAGGATGTTTTATACTGTATGTATCTAGAGAGGTTTTCTCTTCACTGTTTCAGGTATTGGAGAAATACTTTCCTTAAATTATCAGTTGAAGATGTTATCCCATTGTATCTGCAATTTCATATTTCTTCTTTTGATAGATTATACACACAGACTACATGTCCTATATTTTTAATTAAAATGTAATCAATTACAATTGTCTAGGTTTAATTTTAGATTATATTGTCTCTGATATTTTTGTGTCTCAAGTGTTGTAACAGCTTTAAAACTTCTGAAGATCCTAAATTCGCACACACACACACATACCACCATACACTCTCTCTCTCTCTACTTCCACTTTTAGAAGCCCTTCAAAGCTTCTCCAAACCACTCTCCCCTTTTCCATTCATTACCACTTTCACATTGTATATATTGTAAAGTACATTTCTTATCTTTGTTTATTTAGTAGAAGCTACCTGTTATGTATTACATGCTTCATGACTCAGCAATTAAATGATCTCTGCAGCAGTCCCCACACGTTTGTTATCAAAGATGCCTGACATACATATGGGCAGATTAGTGGAACAATACTTAACTTTCACTTTTTAATATATTAGGTTATTAGTATATTAGATTAATAGCTGCAGTGGTGCAGCTGTAGCGTTGTCGCCTCACAGCAAGAGGTTCTCCCGTTCTATTCTCAGCTGGAGCGCCTTCTGTGTGGAGTCTGCATGTCCTCCCCATGGTCGAATGGCATTTGAAAGACATGCTGAATGAGCATACCTTCGTTGAAGGTTGGGCATCAGGCTGGCACCTCGGCACCATAAAAAAATCTACTGCCAATCATTAGCGGACTGGACTTCAGCTATGGTGACCCCTAACTGGGAAAAGCCGAAAGAAGAAGTATATTAGATTAGTACTGAGCTAACTGCCTGTGTGCGCCATTTTAAGTCTAGGCAATTATCTCACATGAGGATCAAACCCTGCATTTTGTGTGTGTAAGGCAAACATCTTAACTAATATGCCCCCCCCCCCCCGCATGTATGAAAATAAAGGCTTTCCTTGGAATATTGAGACTTACTTGTTACTAGACTCACTCCATGTTCTCTGCATAAAAGGCATACCTTTGCAGTTCAGAAAGACTGTTAGATAATACTGAAGCCTTTTTTTTCAGAAAAAGCAAGAATGTGCTTCAGATTTATTGACAACATAGTGTTCTACCCAGCCATTTCTAGTGCAGAGAAAAGGCACTGAATCTTTTAAATGTTAAATTGTCTTATTACTTATCTGTGCTGTACATATGAAATGTTTTCTCTTTCCTGAACAAAGCTTATATAGTCTGAATATTCCTGTAGTAATATGTAGCTGTTCAAGATCTTAACATAAGAAAGGAGACATATCTTGTTTATTTATTAATATTTACACTATTTTAGCTGCAGTATTAGAAGTTACCAGTTGACAGTATAGACAGTAAAAACAAACAAAAAAAAGATTTAGTTATGATGCGGTACTGTTTGGGAGACTTCCCAAACCAGTTAGATCCAGTTTGTATTAACTCCTTCTGTTGACTTCATTATTAAAGTTTTTGAACAATTAAGAGGATTTGACTTTTTCTTCTAAGTATAAATGATGATGTAGGTGGTTGGTTCATAAAATCCTTTTAACCCAGCCATGAGTCATGCAGTACAAGATCTACGCTGCAATTACTTAATCAGCATGCAGTAGTTTAAGAAGCATAGCAAACTAAGTTTAAAACAACGGGAAGAGTAGTCAGGTATTGAAATAAAACTGGGTCACTGTTCAGTGTGTGTTACTGTTCAAGGATAACAATGGAACTGCAAAGGTAAATGCTAGTGCATAACATGTACAGCAGCTGTATAAGTAAAGTGTGCAATGCCTAACCTGCTGGAATTTCTGCATAAAGAAATATGGTAATGCTTGCTAAACAGATAGCAAATGATTTATTTCAGAAAGGCAGCTAATGTTTCAGAATATGAGTAACACAGGCAAATTAATTTTACTTCCTAGAAGTTTTGTTCATGTAGTTATGCAATATAATGGGACATGTGTGTAAAGAATCCAGGTAAGTGAGTGAAAATATTCAGCATTTAACGTAGCTCAGAAAATATTTTGACTTTGTTTCTAGGGAGTGTCATTCAAGTTTGTTACATCTTAAGCAGTGACAGAGGGCTCAGCCTATGCTGCTAATGACAATTAATTATTTTAAATCTAGATGTTCCCCTGCCGTACTTGATGATGTTTGCAAAACTGAGGGAACTGTGCTTGTTACTTGCTGGACTTGTTTGGCTATAAAGTGTGACATACTGCATGACATCTTTGCTAAATTGAAGTAAAGAGCTATACCTCTTTGCTGTAGTTCACAGACTGTCATTTAAACTCAAAGAAAAAGTCTTCAAGCTTAGCATAGAGCTTTTATGTCTCCACATAAAATTTGTTTTGCTAAATTATATCACCTTCACTAGACTGCACCAAAGAGCTGTATTATCTCCTTTCTGCAGTTGCTAACATGTAGGTAATATTATGTCAATTAAAACGCTACATTTGGAATTGTTACTGCTTAAATGATTAACCAGACTGCTTACAGAAACCAGTCCTAGCAGTTTACATCTGAATCCACTCAACCATGGGAAAAAGGCATGTATCCTGAAGGGGTATCACTCTGCGGCAGCATAAGATGCACAGTGACACATCGTTACATACAACAGCAACATATTCATTAGCATCTTATCCTGCCTGCTTATGTTTACTCACAATTACTCTTCATTCCATCCTCTGTCAAAACATATCAGTGCCCTCTGTCTTACATTAATAACAAATCACAAAACATTTATAACACTATCAGTAGGAGTTTACTATTTTACCGTCACCGCTTCTAGCTTTGATATTAAAGCCTGAATACGATCAGTAAGGAAACAGTCGCCAGAATTAACTGGAACACCTTGATGGCTTCTATACTTAAAACCAGAGACATTATTGATGCCCTGTTAAGGTGGACTGAGATAATTAAGGTGGACTTCACTGAGGTAGCCAACACTAGAACTTATGGAAGTACTAGAACATTTATATTTTTCAGAATCTGAGACAGAACAACTCAGAGATAATGGAGTGAGAGCCATGTGGGAACAATTGGTCATCAAACAGTAACTTTGAGGCATGACAAATTTATGGGCTTCAAGAGAGCAGATCTATAAATATAGGCTGTTCATATGGAAACCTCTAGAGAATATGAATAAAGGTATTATAGACAAACAGTGAGGGTACATAACAACTGCCATCACAGAAACAAACTTTTTTTACATTGTATATGTTTGATGACAGAAGGAGACATTAAGCTTAACAAGTCTGCAGATTTAGTGCTTTAATATCATTATTAATTTCCCACCTGTGCCATGCTCCCCCATTTCTCATCTTTGTCATGCTCTGTTGAATGCTTTTGTGGATTCCCTCTTCACCATCTATTCTAGTAGTTCATACCATGGCTCTGTAATCCTCTCTGTAGAATCATACATTCAAAGATCCAGACAGCAGTTTTTATTTACAATCTGCTGTCTATGCCTCCTTCTTCCCCATCTGCCCTTCCTGTTCAGAATGATCCCTTCACATCTCTTTGACATAATATTGTGTACCAATTTCATATTCTCCCTGTCTCCATTGGTCATCTCTAGCAACTACACATGTTATTGGGATACTTCTTCATATGTCCTTCCAGCAGCCTAATGTTCTTTTCTTTATATGGCCTCCAGAAATGCATGGATTACTGAAGATATGGTCAGACCAAAGCCATGTAGAGTGGAAGCATTGCTTATCTATTTATCCCATGAGGATACATCCCAGACTCCTTTATGCTGCTTCTACTGCCCTTTCATTGTATTCCTGGGGATTCAAATCAAGTATGGTCAAATCCCAGTTCCTTTTCCTATGCTATTGCCATCTATTCCCCTCCTCCAGGCTAATACTTCACACCAGGCATGCTGTGGTCTGAGTGGAGAACTTTGCATTTGTTGCTTTAAACCTCATCTTTCAGTGTTATTATTTATTTATGTATTCGCTGACCGGGGTAGACTACTGATCTCCATGGATTTTTTTTTCATACTCAACCCAGGAGCCCTGTCTGGTTAAGTGACTTCTCAGAGTCACACAGTATTTTTTAAATAGAAATTTATATTAAGAATCATCAATTAACAAATATATCTAAAAATGTCAAACAAAACTTGATATTAGTCACATATAAGAAAGAGAATTTGAGCAAGTAATCCATAACCATATTAACATAAAGTATATAGAACATGTAATACTCATATATGTATCGAAATAACTATCTACAAAAGATAAAAAAAAAATTAGATCACATTGCCTGAATACACAAATCTGTTAGCAAGTCTGTTAGTATGTATTATACTTGTACAGAGGCAAGCTTAAGTAACTGTGTGCATTTAATCTTATCATGAATAATTGACAAACATTCTCAGTCATGCCTCCCTGATATGGAACAAAAAGGTGTTACTTAATTCAGTTTCCTCATTTAACAATCTAAGCCCTATTTTCTAATTCTTGTACAGAGGTCATTCCAGGAAATCTGCAGAGTTTTCCATTTGAAAGCTAAGTAAGTACAAATTACAACAGGCAGTTGCATTAACCAAAAAGGCAAGTGATGCCTGCCCCCACTGACATGGGAAGAAAGAAGGATTCCATCATCAATGGAAATGCAAATTAATTTCCCATAGAGCACTAGCCATAAGCTGTATCATAGCCTATTTACCAGTGTGCAAAACCAGAATGTATACTTTAGAGATGGGTCTGAAGTGCCATTCAATAACCCTTAAAAAACAAATAAATCAACTTGTCATAAAAATAAGGAAAACGTTTAATTTTAATATAGGATTTTAAATCTTTTGTACTTTCCTGTGACATATTAGACTTAAGTTTATCAAACAAATTATGAAACTCAGTGACAGTTTATTCCTGTCAGGGGAGAGGAGAAGAGAATGTTATACATCAATGGTATCTTAAATAAGTGTTGATTTTGCTGGGTTCTCAACTTCACTTTGGCATTAATCCAAAAATCAAAAAAAAAAGGTATGTTGGATATTTTGCCAGTAATTAGGACCTACAATTGCATGAATTAGATTTATATGACACCAAATTTCAATGTCGGTCAAGTTCCATTAACATTTAGGGCACCAAATGGCCCAAGTTTAATTGAATTACAACCCAGTTCCATAAAATGGTTGCTCAGACTCGTACAATTAAACAATGGAGGCTGAGAGAATCAAACCCTGAAGCATAGGAACACAGGAAACACCTTGTTAACCGCTCTTTAATCCTCTGCACAAACTGGCAGATCCCTGAAGCATAGGGACACAGGAAACACCTTGTTAACCGCTCTTTAATCCTCTGCACAAACTGGCAGATCCCTGAAGCATAGGAACACAGGAAACACCTTGTTAACCGCTCTTTAATCCTCTGCACAAATTGGCAGATCCCTGAAGCATAGGGACACAGGAAACACCTTGTTAACCGCTCTTTAATCCTCTGCACAAACTGGCAGATCCCTGAAGCATAGGGACACAGGAAACACCTTGTTAACCGCTCTTTAATCCTCTGCACAAACTGGCAGATCCCTGAAGCATAGGGACACAGGAAACACCTTGTTAACCGCTCTTTAATCCTCTGCACAAACTGGCAGATCCCTGAAGCACAGGAACACAGGAAACACCTTGTTAACCACTCTTTAATGCTCTGCACAAACTGGCAGATCCCTGAAGCATAGGGACAGAGGAAATACCTTGTTAACCGCTCTTTAATCCTCTGCACAAACTGGCAGATCCCTGAAGCATAGGAACACAGGAAACACCTTATTAACCGCTCTTTAATGCTCTGCACAAACTGGCAGATCCCTGAAGCATCGGGACACAGGAAACACCTTGTTAACTGCTCTTTAATCCTCTGCACAAACTGGCAGATCCCTGAAGCATAGGAACACAGGAAACACCTTGTTAACCGCTCTTTAATCCTCTGCACAAACTGGCAGATCCCTGAAGCATAGGGACACAGGAAACACCTTGTTAACCGCTCTTTAATCCTCTGCACAAACTGGCAGATCCCTGAAGCATAGGAACACAGGAAACACCTTGTTAACCACTCTTTAATCCTCTGCACAAACTGGCAGATGCCTGAAGCATAGGGACACAGGAAACACCTTGTTAACCGCTCTTTAATCCTCTGCACAAACTGGCAGATCCCTGAAGCATAGGAACACAGGAAACACCTTGTTAACCACTTTTTAATCCTCTGCACAAACTGGCAGATCCCTGAAGTATAGGGACACAGGAAACACCTTGTTAACCGCTCTTTAATCCTCTGCACAAACTGGCAGATCCCTGAAGCATAGGGACACAGGAAACACCTTGTTAACAGCTCTTTAATCCTCTGCACAAACTGGCAGATCCCTGAAGCATAGGAACACAGGAAACACCTTGTTAACCGCTCTTTAATCCTCTGCACAAACTGGCAGATTCCTGAAGCATAGGAACACAGGAAACACCTTGTTAACCGCTCTTTAATCCTCTGCACAAACTGGCAGGTGTTCTGTCCACTAGCACAGCCTTTCCAAATCGTTCAGTATTCTGTTCTCCCATCCTTCACTGATGCACCTATCCTTAAGTCATCAGCATAGGGGTTAACAGTGTTCTGTTTTCCCTCAGATGTGTCCATGACAAACACAGTGAAATATACTGATCACAGAACAGACCCATTTGGGGTCACTAAATATTTCACTAACTCTTGGCACTGTCACTGTGATCACAGCCCTCTGTCTAATACCATATATCTATGCAGCTAGACGGTTTTTCTTTGTTATTGTTATTATATTATATTATATCCTTTTTCATAGCATAATCTTTAGCTTAGTGTCTCAGTTTTTAGCTGATATAGCAGAAATTTGCATTTCTTGTGGTTATGATTATGAAATCCAGTACAACAATTTTTAGCAATCTCAGAGCTGAAACATTCATTATGTTTCTTATATGTTCTTATATGTCCAGTAGTTCTCAAATAAGCATATACTGTAATATCCCTTGTATAAATTTTCAGGGGAACTTCACAAACACAGAAGGCAATTCACCATCCATTTTGCTGAAACATCACAACAGAGTGGAATATAAGACAGTCACACATTATTAACCACATAATTTTCAGTACTCCACAGATAGTCACAAATTCTGCACAGATACTGACAAATAGACTTTTTACCACAATCATGTGTCCCTTTAACACATATTTCTAAGTATTTTTTTATCCTAGCTGATACCTGTGATATATATCCATTGCAATGTTTTTGTTACTGAAAGATGCATTGACACTGTTAAGAGCAATCTGTAACAAATTTATGTCCTTTTCTAAAAACAGGTCAAAACTCACATAAAACTTTTGTAACTTTTGTAATATGGAAAACGTAATCTGTTACAAAATAGATTTATTTGCTATTAATGATCTACCTTCAGTAATGCCTGTTTTAAAATATACTTTAGGAACATTATTTAAAAATCTTCTGAAGTAAATATTTTAGAGATGCTTCTGTTTATTCCATCAATGGGAGCTTTCACTGGATTTTTCAAATGGCCTTATGAAACACTTCATCTGCCCTGCTTAACCTAAATGATGTAAAAAAATCATAACACGATAAGAGCAGGAGACAGGAAAAATGCCATTATCTTCAGTTTAAATGTATTTGTTAATCAAATAAGTGAACAGGTCTTTCTTTAACTGCTTTCAGTGATGCTGTGGGCCACAAGGCAGTGGTAAACAAAATGTATGTATATGGGCAAACCTGGACCAACAACAAGATTTTTTGGAAGGATGGAGGGCAGTGAAGTACTTGAACAAAACCTATGCAGACATTAGGAGAATATACAATACTTTATGAATACAGTGACCAGACATCCGCCTGGAATCCCAGACCCTGGAGCTCTGAGACAGAGATCGTACCACTTCTTGTGGAATGGATCACTTCCACAAATTGATGTAATTCATTTACTTCTGCAAGTTCTGCTAAATGTACAGTAACAACTCACCTATATAACAAAATAATAGACCATGTTTTGTTAAAAAAGATGTTTGTGAAAAATACATCGATATATTCTACAAATAAATTGATATTGAATGTGGGAAAATATCCCTATTTTTGTGTCATTCAGTTGCAAGTAATACTCCTGATTAAATTTTTAAAAAATCCAGTGAACTTAGAAAAGAAATCAGTCCACATACTATGTAACAAGAAAAAAATAATGATGTATATTCACATTTATTTCTTATGGAAGTATACAAATTGCCCAAATTCACAGAAGCAGATTGCTACTCTGTTTGCAAGTGACATCTTTATTGTGTGCATTAATACTACATAATCCAACTTTGAGGCTACATCTTATTCCTAAATCCTTTTCATGCCTCCCTTTTTACTCCTCTTCAAAGTTGATTTCTGTTACTATAACAATTAATTTAAAAAGTTTCCTTAAAAAGGGGTGGACAGCTTTTATAAAATATGACAATTTCATTTCAGTGCAGAAATGAAAATAGTACACCTGGAAAAAACCCAGGAAAACACACAAACAATAGGGAAACATTAACAATAACATATAAGGAAAGGGCCTTGGTAGATAATCACATCTGATCACCTGGAAGTAATCATGCAATGTAAGAGAGCCCTAACAAAGACAGGCAGAATACTGAGCTTCATAGGAAGAAACATTACCAGATGGAAAAAAAATAAACATTATTCCTCATGAAGATAGCCATCGAGACATGATTGGAAGATTATATGTAACTCTGGAAATCTAATCATCATCACAAGGGCATAAACAGTAGAGAAACACAGAGGAAGATAGCAGAATGTTGTTCCAGATGCCTTAGACAAAGAGACTCTGAACTACTTAACATGAAATGCGTTGAAAAAAGACTGAAGTGCCCGGTCATGGTAAAAGATTTGTGAGGGGACACTGCAGAGTCCAAATGTATGCCTGGGATGTCCAAATGCAGTGATAAAATCATCATAGAAAAAAATAAGAGAGAAGTATTGCTGGAACTGAATTCATCATCAAGACTTGCTGAGTAACTTCACATAGATATTGTTTTCGTAACTTCACATAGACATTGTTTTCACAAAATCTCAACAAAACAACACTGATATATACATATATATATATATATATATATATATATATATATAGTATTTTATATATCAAGGAGACTGGTAAGTTGAAAATAAAAAAAGCCAGGTGAGCACACCAGTCCCAGGATAAAAACTTGCCCAATCATGATATACACACTGGTACCAGAACTGGAAGAAAAGGCAGTGTAGAATTCTCAGGACATGCAAACATTCCTTCATCAGGGTTAGACCTGGCTTAGGGAAAGATGGCCCCATGTTTAGAAGGAAGTAGTAGTCAACAAAAACACACAAAAATTGACTGGTCAAAAAAGAGCCATAAAAATGAAAAAGTGGAGTACTGAAGATAAGGATACAATTACGTATTGTTTCTATTATGCAAGAAGACCAGAATTTCCAAATAGAAGATATTTAGAAAGACTAAGAGAAAAACTAGAGGGAAAAAAAGATTTACAAAAGGAAAACTGTCAAAAGCTTCAAATTAAAACTTTTATTCATTAATATAACAGATTTATGAAAACATTACATAGACAGGGAACTGTAGGCTGCCTGGAAAAAGAAGCGACTGAAAAAGTATGAAAATATAAACAAGAAAAGCAAGAGACTTTTGAAAGATATAACAAAGAAACATGGATATGGGAAAGAAAAAAAAACATCTTGGATGGAGCAATATTAATGCAAAGGCGAAAGACAAGCTAACCAATACAAAAAAGCAGTTCCAAAGATATTTGAAGAGAAATATAGGCAAAGACACCCAGATATGGAAAGTTTCACAATACCAAAAATAGGAAAAGCAAAGGGAGATTGTAGGAAAAATGATTACTAATGGAGAAGTTAAACAAATAGAAACTGAAGTTATGGATTATCTGTAAAGTGAAGCATTCAGCATGGGGAATATAATACAGTCAATGGTGTAGCATGATGGAATTATGAGTCCCAAGATTAAGGAGCAACAATTTGAGCAGGAGGCATCAGAACAAGATTTTTAATATGATGATATTCTGGAGCCTTCTGTAGGAGACCAGTTCAAAAGTCCAATTGAAGTTGCCCAGCAAAGGAAGGAGCAGGAAACACTGGCAATGCTGGCACAGGTAATACTTCAGAGTGATGGACCAATGTGTTCCTTATTAAGGAGCAACAGATGAAATGCAGTGCATCATAAGAGGATATGTCACAGGAAGATTTTCTGGAACTTTATGTAGATTATTTGCAGGAAAGAGAGAGGAAAGACGATGCTGTCAGTTCAGAAGAAAATGATTTAACAGATAACCTGCTTGATTTAACAGAGGTAGATAGGCATATTAAGGTAGATCAAAGAAATAGTTCAAAAATAATAAATAAGACCAAAAATATGAGAAGATTGGTAAACAGATGAATATAGTAATCAGGAATATTAAGAGAAATTCACATATAAATAAATAAATAAAATATATTACTGTGCAGCTAATACAGCTAAACTGACAACTGTTAAAGTGTTACCACAAAAATGCAGACTAACAAAGGAAGGGAAGGAAACAAGGACATGCCGTCATAGAAACACCGAATAAAGAAAATTGTAAAGCAAGTAAGATAAGAAGTATCAATTTTAGAAGAATATAGAAAAGTGAACAGATCATCAAAATTACTTAGAAAAATAGATGAGTTAAAAGCAGCACACTATCAAAAAAAAAAAAAGACTTAGCATATACTATTGCCCATAATAAACTAAAAATATCAGCACAGGCAGAAAAATGTGAAGATATGGAGATAAATATAAAGGAAAAGTACGAAATACCAAGTGATCCAAAAAAGATTTTATAGGTAATTAGAAAACAAAGCAAAAGGAATAGAAATACCATCAAAAAAGAAGAAATAGGCACATTTTGGAGAAGGGTTTAAGAAGACCTTGTCAAACACAACAAAGATGCTGAATTGACAGAAGAATTAAATAAAACTGTATGGAGCTCTAATGTAGAAGATTTACAGTGTGATGAAGTAACAGCCAGAGAACTTCAGAAAAAAATAAGAAAAACTTCTCAATGGAAAACCTCAGGCCCAGGCGCAGTTCCTAACTTCTGGTTAAAGGCATTAACATATTTAGACAAATGTAAAATAAAAAAGTCTTACGGCAGAAAACAACAGCTAAAACACGCCAAGTTCAAAAGCCACTAGTTTCGTAATAATATTTCTCTATGTGGCTTCTCGTTGTTAGCACTGTCTTTATCTCCTCACACAGACCAACGAAATTAGTATGATGAATTCTTTGGTAGCATACTTCACTTCCACTCCAGCAGTATTCACTTCACCGACCAAAATATCCAACAAATTGTATTCCAAGGACCACAGAAGTATATATACACATATAGTGTATAAAAACATAAGTTTACGGCTAGTGCTTTCACCCGTAGGCTTCATCAGGCCATATATAATTAAATAGTGATGCTTTTTTATACTTTAATAAATACTGACATCACTTCCTCTTATTAACTAATTAAAAAGTATATAAAACTCAAATATGTTTATAATAACTAAAAAATACATATCTATTGTATAAATGCATTTGCTAATCTCTGTTCAAAATCAAACCATATACTGAAATTACTGAAATTACTTTACATTCTTTCAATTTCAAGTATATTATCAGTAAATAGCATATAATACAAGTTAAACAGCGCCCAAATCTATTTCAGTGTGCTTGATATTCAAAGAATTCATCATACTAATTTCATTGCCGTAAGACTTTTTTCTTTTACATTTACTTATTGACTTTCAAGCAGCCGATAATCATCATTTTATTTTACATATTTAGACAAATATTTAGCCCTGAGTAAGAATTACTTATGTGAACATCCAAACAGATGCCAGTCTAGTTAACAACTGAGAAAAAAGAAAATACTCCTGCTCAAGAGTGAACCTGCAAGCCATCCTAAGAACTGTAAACCAATAACTTGCTTTCCAACAATATACATACTGTATAATGGAATTGATACTGACATAGTTTATAGTCATTCAGAAACAATTCGGTTATGGCCGTAGAACAAAAGGATAACAAAAGAAAGTCATATAGGTTCATAGGTTCATAGGTTCATACTAGGCTATCTGCCCTAGGGTATTTATAAGCCTAACCAGAGTGTGTTTGGCTTTTGCCACCCATTTTAAATTAATTTTGCTATGCCCTTTTTCGAGCTTAGTATACTGTGCCTCTGTCTAACAGTGACACAGAAGTGATACCCGGGGTAAACCTATGATCCCCCATCCACTCATCAAGATTCCTGTTGAAGAGAGTCAATGAGGGACTCTGCCTAACCTGGACTGGGATTTTATTCCAGAGTGAAGGGAGCCTCTGGGTTATGAATCTGTCCCTCCAGCATGTCCTATTTATTTCAGTGCTGAGGTTCAAGTCTCTCGTAGCTTCGATGGGATTTGGATTTTCTGAGGTGCAGCATGTCCATTAATTCCGGATTGGACATGGCTTTATACGTCAGGCACAGATCGCCTCTGAGCAGGCGGTATGCCACTGAGTAGAGCTGGAGTTTTTTTAACCGGGTAGCAATATGGAACAAAGGACTATTTATTGTAGAGAATTGTGGAACAGAGAAAAAAAGTATGGCATGGATAGATTGCAAACACATTTGACAGCATTTCGCATTCATGGACAAAAGAAAGTTTACAGGTGTGTAAGATACACTCTACATTGATTAATTACAATACAGGAATCATGAAGCAGTGCCAAACCACTTTGAGGTTGAGCCACTACAATGGGCAAATTATTATCTCAGGGAGAGTAATTCAAAAGGGGGTATTCCATGGTGATTCTTTGTCACCACTGCTGTTTTGTCTTGTCCTTAACCCTTTAAACTGTTTACTTAACAGATTAGGCTATGGTTACATTTTGGTCTGAGAAAACAACCTTGTTTAAAGATGTTTCACCTACTTTTTGTGGATGTCTTAAAACTATGTAGCTCACCTGATGAAAGCACAGCTACAAATGGTTAAAACTTTTTCAGATGATATAAGAATGACATTTGGTTTGATAAATGTGCAAAAGTAACATTCAATACAGGAAAGGTGTATCGGCAAGAAGACATTAGCTTGGGAAGGAATGTGATATAAAGGAACTTGGGCAGGAGGGGGTATATAAATATTTGATAACTGATGAAAGATCGACAATAAAACATAAACAAATGCAAATAAAGCCCAGTAAAGAATACTTTAGAAAACTAAAACTGATGTTGAAAGCTGCATTGATATCTCGGAATAAAACCCAAGCAATACATACCTGCTAACCTCATCAGATTCAAACTTAGCAAAAAATGTAAACCATAAAGGGAAGAAACCAAAAAATAAAATCTTTGCTTAGGTTAGCAGAGGCAGTTTGGCATCAAGTGGGAATGGAAATCAAACCAGAAGTACACAAAAATTAGACAGCAAATGAATGCGCCAAAAAAAAAAAAAGAAAGAATGTAAGGAAAGGGGTCAGATGAGAAGGGAAAAAAGTGGAAAAGCCATAAATATAGTGGTATGTACAAAGATAACATGAAACAATTTCATGTTGACCAAGACAGGATGCAAGAGTGGTTAAAGAGAGGTGAATTGAAAGCAAAAGAGGAAGGGTGAATAATTGTGGCCCAGGATAATGGACTACATACACGCTGGTTTACAAAATCCATTGAAAAGGTAGGGGAAACAAACAAATGCAGGTTCTGTAAAAATGAACTGTAAACTATTTAACATCTTGTTCCTGGGTGTGATACACTCATGGCAGAGGGCCTGTATACTGAAAAGAATAATAATGTGGTGAGACTGTTGCATTGAGGATTGTGCATTCCCTACAATATGGAAGTAGCTGAGAAGCTTTGTAAGGATGAACCACAAAGCATTATAGGGAATGAAGAAGTGTATGTCACATGGGAGCACCATTTCCAAAAGATCAAAAAATAGATGCTAGAAAACAAAATGTAGTGTCCATGAAAAAAAAGACAAAAGTAGCATCGGTCATTGAAACTGCTACTCCCAGTGACTATAGTGTCTTATGTATACAGTCATAAGTCATAAAATATCAGGATGTGCATGCAGAAATGAATACAATGTGGAAGAAAGATACCCAGACAGTTCCAGTAGTAGGAGGAGCAATGAGTTTTGTAAAAAAGGAATTTATAATTGTACTTTGATATGCTACCAATATATGTAACTCCATGTGACTTAGATAAAGATGCATTTCTGAATACATTGCGGATGCTGAGAAGTGCAGTCTTCACTACCAACAAAGACTGTGAAGACTGTTGACCGACTATGGAATGGGTAAGTCCCATCTCTAACCAAATTAAATAGCTTAATTCAAGCACAAAAAGGGAAAGCGGCTAGCCCTAAACTGTGACGACATTTAACCGAGTACTTAATGAACCTGTGAACTGAAACGATACTAATTTCATTAACTGTAATTGTACCCTATCGTCATTTCTGTCTTGCTATTAGAAACCCGAAAGACATGGAGAAATAGGAAATAACATCTTTCCAAAATGTTTGAGAACAAGATGTCACACAGACATAAATAGAATAGAAAGATATAATGTAGTCAGGTCACTGGAAACAGGAAAGAGCATTATTTCTCAAAAAGAGTGGTAGAAGATTAGAGCTTTTTTCTTCTTCTCCTTTGGCTGTTCCCATTAGGGGTCACCACAGCAGATCATCTGTTTCCATTTCTTCCTGTCCTCTGCATCTTGCTCTGTCACACCAGCCACCTGCATGTCTTCTCTCACCACATCCATAAACCTTATCTTAGTCCATCCTCTTTTCCTCTTACCTGGCAGCTCCATCCTTAGCATCCTTTTCCCAATATACCCAGCATCCCTCCTCAGCACATGTCCAAACCAACGCAATCTCGCCTCTCTGACTTTGTCTCCAAACCATCCAACCTGTGCTGACCCTCTAATATACTGATTACTAATCTTGTCCATCCTTGTCACACCCAGTGCAAATCTTAACATCTTTAAGTCTGACACCTCCAGCTCTGACTCCTGCCTTTTTGCCAGTACCACCATCTCCAACCCATACAACATAGCTGGTCTCACTACTGTCTTGTAGACCTTCCCTTTCACTCTTACTGATACCAGTCTGTCACAAATCACTCCTGACACTCTTGTCTACCCATTCCACCCTGCCTGTACTCTCTTCTTCACCTCTCTTCCACACTCACCATTACTTTGAACTGTTGATCACAAGTACCTAAACTCATCCACCTTCACCAACTCTACTCCCTGCATCCTCACCATTCCTGTGTCCTCCCTCTCATTCACACACATATATTCTGTCTTAGTCCTGCTGACTCTGCCAAAAGTACAAGCTGGATCAAAAGCAGTAACAGAATTAAAGGATGACTGAGGGAGATATAAGAGGATTCTTCTGAGGGGTTAGCTTGGTTAATTAGAACCTAAAGCTTTCCCAGAACATTTTGAAGAGCAAATAAAGATGCATTGAAAAGAGATTATCTTGAAAGCTTTGCTAACGTTATATGTGCAATGTTATTGTTTTAACAATACCAGTGACTTTGAGTTCTTATTTTTTCTTTTTTGTGATTCTGTGCTGTATTTTTGAACTGCTATTTGGCTGTCTGCCCTTTTATATTTTTTTTATCAAGTTCTGCAAAATAATCAAGTCAAGAGTTTGTATTTTGCAGATCTAACACTGCCCTTTGGAGGAAGTAAAGTAATGCAAAACACCCCAGTAAGAACCACTATTACATATCTAAACAAAGACATCAGCTATTCCACAGTACAAGCATGCAAGGACCACTGATTCTCTTTAATGTTCTAAAAAAAAAGACTATAACCAGATAACTCAAGTTTCTAAGTGGCTTTTTAGATGCTGCACTAGAAAATGTGTGTCTCTTGTGAGAAGGTTTGTATTGCAGTGCAAGAAAAGCTCTGCATAACTCCAGTGCTTTCATGCAGTGCATACCTCTAGTTCTGTTAGTGTTTAACTGAGAAATATGTGATATATGTCACTGCATGTCTCTAGTTCTGTTAATGTTTAATTGAGAAATATGTAATATATTTGTAATATGTGTCTCTATTGCTGTTACTGAATAATGTAGATTTTGTCTGTAACACTGTTAGTATGCACTGCGTCTCTACCACTGTTAATTTGCATTGCTTGTCTGTAGTGCTGTTAGAGTCTCTAGTGTTGTTATTGAGTTACTTGCATCTTGCATTACTTCGCATTAAAGTATTTGCTCTGCATGCCTGTTTGTTCTGTTTTTTTTTTAACTTGCTGTCCTACTGTTTTGTAAATGCTTCCTCTTATATGGCTGCACTTCAGCCCATCTTATCAAAGCTTCTAACTGTCAGCTGCATTCCTTATTCTCCCATGGTCCTTATAACGTGTTCTGTTTTATTCCTGTGTTTCCCCTTCTAACCATGTGTGCATACCCTGTCCCTGTACTATGTACTGCACTTAACTCCTGTCCCCTTCTCTGTCAGTTTGAATACATGTAAATATAAATCTCATACAAACTGTCATGGTGACAGTTTCTTAATATTCACAATTTTGACATTTCTGGTCACTTTTTGCGGTGGCTGCTACTGTAACGATACTCTATTAGAATGTTATTAAGTAATGAATGCCTTAGCTCATGTCTTCTTTTACAAATACTGGCTAGGAATTTGTACTTCTGTGCACAGTGGTACAGTGACTAGCATTACCACCTTGCAACAAGAGGTTCTGAGTTTTTTTAGTTAAAGTGCCTTGGCTGTGGAGTTTACATGTCCTGCTTTTGTCCATGTGGGTTTTCTCCAGGTTCTCTGTTTATCCTCTCGCTTCCAGAAGACATGCAGTAGGTCATTTGATGGTCTTATAAACTGCCAATAGATGTACATGTAGTGTGTGAGTGTACATGTGCATTCTTCATTAGACTGGCATCCTGCCAAAAATGAGCTTCAAAGTCTTGTAGAGACTGGTTGGGAAGATAGGCTTCAGCATCCCCTTGTACCTGAAAAGGATAAAATGTTTTATTTGAAAATGGATGGACTGATGAACAAATGCATGGAAGAATTTGATTTGTATTTTCAGTCAACTTTTTCTTCATGTTTAATGCTTATGTCTCTTTTATATAAGATTCCTTGTAATTAAGCTATATGTTTTTTGATGTTTTTGGCATTATGTACCCTGATGTGTTCTCCCTAAGCCACTGCTGAAGATTCTCAGTCACACATTTTAGGGTACAAAAGCAAGTGGTTATGTATATAAATAAGTAAATATGTAAATAAATAATTTAGCTCCATTGATGGTGACAATTAAAAATCATAACAGAATTGTAAGCAAGCTTACTTGCATTTCTTTTCGTATATATTACTAATATGGAGACTCTAGGAGGCAACTGAGCCGTTAAAGCCTGAGTCACCCAGGTGATAGGATTTTATATTTCTACAGCAGTGGAGCTGGATGATAACAGTCAAATAGCTGAGGTGTACCTAGTCAAAAATGACTATTTGGGCAAGGGATAGACTCTGTGTGAAAGCAAGTGATCTTCTTTCACCTGATAACATATAAATGGTCGTGAGTTAGGAATTGTGTGTGTGTGTGTGTGTGTGTGTGTGTGTGTGTGTGTGTGTGTGTGTGTGTGTGTGTGTGTGTGTCTGTGTGTCTGTGTGCATGCGTGCGTGCGTGTGTGCGTGTGCGTGTGTGTGTGTGTGTATGAAATGATCAGAATGTGTAGCTGAAGAAAACATTTATTTCATTTGATCAGTGTCAACACAGCTAAAATGTAGCCCCCAAAAGAGAAAGCAGATGGAAGGTGGAGGTCAAAGGGTTAGTCTGTGTGAAAGCAACTGTTCATGTCTCAAACATGATCACCTGATTATAGTAAACAGTCATGAATGCTGTCAGCTTGTTTGTGTGTGTGTGTGTGTGTGTGTGTGTGTGTGTGTGTGTGTGTGTGTGTGTGTGTGTGTGTGTGTGTGTGTGTGTGTGTGTGTGTGTGTCTGTGTACGTGTAAGTGAAACAAACTGAAATGTATTACTAGAAACAGATAAACTAACACTACTGTTATACCAACTCATGCGATCCATCCTTCCAGCCCTGCAAACATACCCGTTTTCTCTTCTGTCTTCTTCTTCATAGAGTATTCTTATTCATTAAAGTCATAGCCTCTCTGTGCTTTCATTATTCCACATGGTACCAGCCAAGACTGTGTACCCTCCTCTATTTAAGTATTTTGTTACTTCTTGTTTTAAATGGGTTTCTTGCTGTGCTGTAAAATGTCAGCCCCCTCTCTTTACGTAGTACAGCATTCACTCTTTTTTACTACCCCACTCAGCCCATTCACATTTCAAACGCCTCTTTTAATCTTCCTTTTATTTTATTCCTCCATCTCTTGTTCTTTGTTGTATCCCTTCTTCCTTTGTTCTCTTTAACAAACACCTTGTCCCCACTTCTGTCCAAATCCTCATCTGATTATTTCTTCAACCCTCAAACAGTTTGAGTCTTGTAGTCTCTCCTTTGCCTTGCTATGTGTGTGTTTTTTTCTCATTTGCTTTACTGTGCTGCCCACCCCCGAACTTCCACTTTCTTAACTGTGTACATATCTGCATTCAGTGTTTCCTTCTTTGGAGTCAGGTCTACTCTGCTGCTAAGCACCTCTCTCACTAGATTATCTGTCATTACTGTAACAGTGCTAGCTAGTCTCCTATAGCACTCACTTTCTTCTGTCCAGGGAACTCCAGTCTGGCTTTATTCTCTGTCTTTCCTCCCTCAATTCATACTACTTTACTTATTTCCACTGATATCTTAAGAAAAAAATAATTTAGTACTATCTTGCTGAGCCTGAATTTGGGGATAATAATTTTCTGTAATTTCTCATATATTTTGTGTTAATTTTACTTTTTGCCTAGTGGGCAGACATGCATCCAGGCTCTCACTCCTTCTCTTGTAGCTTAAGGAATGCAAGGTGTCTTTACTCTTCAATATAGACCTATATATATATATATATATATATATATATATATATATATATATATATATATGGATCTATATATATATCTAGGACTATTCAATGAAAGTTCAATAGTCCGAATCCACAATCACTGAACACACTTTAACGAAAGCGCTTTCACTGAAAAAGCGCTTTCGTTAAAGTGTGTTTAAAAAAATAAATAAATAAACATTACTTTTACATTTTTGCAGGGGGGCACCCCTGCACCTCCCACACCCCCCCTACTTAAATATTCTCACTCTGAGGTCACACTACAGTGGGGAAAAGGGAATTATCCTTTATCCCCACTGTAGTGCGATCTCCGCAACAGGCATACTTACGCAAAAGTGCCTTTCAGTGAAAAGCACTTTCGCGCAAGTATGCCCAGCTGAATCTGTTTTGGTTATGTTGCCGTTCAGTGATCCATATGGATCCCCATATATAAATATATATATATATATATATATATATATATATATATATATATATATATATAATATATACCAGCTACTGATGACTTTTTTAATTTACTTGGTTCATTTGTCAGTTTTCCTGCTGTGTTCCTTGACCTCCTTACAGTGTTACATTCAATATGAACACTTTTATCCTTGATTTTCCTTTTAGTTCCATCCTCCCTGTCCTCTGCATTATCAAATCATTAAAATAACTCTGTTATAATCCATAGAGGATGCTTATAGGTAACTACTAGGCTAACTGCCCTTGGAGGCCATATTTTTAAGCCTAAGTAATTTTTCTCAAAAGTCAGTATCAAACCTTGTACCTTGCATTTGTGAGGTAAACACCTGAACCATTATCCCACACAATATGAGGTGCTAAAATCACATTTAATCAACATACTGATATACACATATATCATTAAACAAACATATTGCCTGCTGTGTGTTCCATAAATTAAGTTGCTGTCAGTTGGGGCCTCCCATCACCTGTACTAAGTCTTACCAACCTTTCACAAATTTCTCATTGGTATAATACTCATATTTCCAATATCCAATCTTCCCATGCCCTTTTATCTGTGTTAGGTTCCTCTTTAACCTGTGGTACACTGGTTTCCCTTTGTTGGTCCTCACCTCCTGGCCATCACACTCTTCATTGTAGTATCTAATATATTATATTCTCCTCTGTTCTTACATTTCTGTTAAGCACATTGTCTATTTACCCTGTAGGGTCATGTTATTCACTGCAATTTTAGAAATATTAAACAATATGCTGTATCACTTTCCCACACAACATGCACATAGCTAGATCTAAGGTCCAAATAAGTGAGAGAAGACAACCTAGAGGCATAGCTATCCCATGTCTACATTTTACAAAGTTCAGTACAGTAGCTTAAAGTCCCTGTTGTTATAATCCATTCCCTTTACAATTCTTCTCAAAAAGAGCCCTGCTTTCATCGTTTCTTCTTTAAGCCATCCTTTCTTCTGGCAGCCTGGATGATCTCTGCTGTCTTCGTAAGCCTCTGCTGCTTCTTGAATAGTGGGAGCATGCCTTTCTCCCTATTTCCTGTGTATTTCCACCTGGGCTATCCAGACTCACATCCTGCCTGATTTACTTCTTTCCAATGCCATCCAGTTTACACATTTTTCTTAACATTCCCATGGTCTCCTCTAAGTCTGTTTAAGTCTGAGTGGCCTACTGCAAGAAGATTCTGGTCATCTCTAGATAAAGCATTCTCCAATGGATTTCTTTCTGTCTGCAAAGCTTCATCATAGTGATGAATGCTTCTGTTTATATCCGAGTCTAGTAAGAACGGTCCTGGTCAACAAAAATTCTTGTTTCACCAACCAAAAGTCTTTTGCCACGCTTGTGCAGCTCCATCAATAGTCTTTCCTTTTGCTCATACATTTGTGGGCATATTATTTTTAGTTGGGGCTTGGGATCAGTCTCAATCCTTGGCTTCTAATCCATTTTATGCACCCATTCAATTCTTATCTCCACCACTGGTATCGTAGTCCATTGTTCTAAACAGCTCCACTAATTCTTCTTGACTGTTCTGTCCCATATACTTCTCTGGCACAATCTGTCCTCTAAATCTCCCATTTTTTTCTTCTGCACATTCTAACCTTATTTTGTCGCTTCCATTCCAGCCTTTAATTCAATGTTTGCCTCAATTATCTCCTGAATAACTGTAGAATGTTCAAGTAGGTGATGTTCTATGTCACCTGTTTCCTGCTCCAATAAGTTTTCTTTGAGTGTTTGCTTCAGTTCTTTTAGCAAAGATAGATTGCATGTAATGTCACTGGCTGCTCTGGTACACTCTTGCTTCCTGATGTTTCCTCAAAATCACTTTTATCCTTTTAGTCTGTCTCTCCTTCTTAGATTTCATCCTCATTCAGCTTTATTCACATTGCTTTCACTACTCTAATTTTATGATACATTTAAGAAAGAGGGCTTTAATTCTGAAACTCAAAATTTGGACTGAGGAGCCTTGAAACCATGCTGACAATCTGAGAAGCACCATATTAGAAGTTCCTAGAGCAGAAGTAACATTTGATATATTTCTGCAGAAAGTGTCTTTTCTGTCACTAGAAAGACACGGTATCAAAACTCCCAGTACTCACCCAAACTCATCACTTGGACCAACCTCAGAACTGAGCTGCATTTGGGTCCTTAATGTTGGAGTAGAAATCAAGGCTGCAGTGCATACTTTACTGAAGTAATGTAAATCTCTGGAAATTTTTCTAAAAGTTGTCAAAGTGCGATTGATATATTGCCTTCTTTACATAGATACTGAATTCAGAGCTTTTAAGGCATTTTGGGGGGGACTGTCTTGTCAAGTTGTATTCATACCACTCAACTGTACAGATTTTAGCAGAATGTCTAGATTTTAGCCTCATATTTTTGGCCCATTTTTCATAAAATTGTGTTTTTCTGGCAAATCATTAAAGATTGAAGTTAGAAAATAATGGCAGACATTTAAGTTTCAGAATTTATACCCTTCAGAAAATCCATGCTAATGTAAAACCTGTTATTCTATCAACTTTCTAAGTTTGTAAGAGCAATATTTAAAAATTGTCCCTATTTTTGGGCCTTTGTCCCACCATTATTTATGGCTTTGTGCAGAGGTTGAGAGGTATTGTTGTCTTATGCTCCATTTCCATTAGGGTTGAGTACTTGACTTCTGTTCACAAAGAGGAATGTGATACTGTATGCAGCATTTATCTGTACTGCTCTGGCAGTCTGGCAGACATAAAATCTATATAGTTTTCTCCATAAAAGCAACTTCTTACATTTATAGAAGGAAGCCATCACTATAATTATATTTTCTAACCATAACAGTTTGGCCAATCCAAATTAAAAAAATGTAATGGTGGAATAACATTCTTTCCTGAAGTATCTGTGTGAATGCCCAAGTATATTCCCGGAACTGTCAAAGGATGATTGAGATATTGACTTTTATACACGGTTATCAAAATGTAGGCTTTTATAGATATTTTGCAGTGACTGCCTGCCAGGGCATACTCTACTGAGCTTTTCTTTTCAAAGTGGGGAATGCACTGCATATCCAGTTGTTATCTGTATATTGAATGGAAAGTGCATAAGAATTAAAATATTTCCCAGAAGAGTGACATTGTCTGTCATTGGAAACATGCTACCACCAACATTTATTTTACAGGCCAACAATATTAGGAAATCAACTTAAGCATTGAGCTGCATTTAAGTCTTAAAGAATTGGCTGGATCTCTTATTTGCAATATACACACACAACTGTCTACATGTAATTTTTGAAAATATTACTATGTCTGCCAAATTGTGACTGAGATTCTACCTCCTCTACCAGGGATACTGAAAACTGGATTTTACAGGCAAGCATTTCACAGTGACAGCCAAACTTGTTGCATTGTACTTATTTTCTATGAGAAATAATTTATGACTCCCTTTCAGGATTGAGAATACTATACTTACTTTCAATGTATCTCTACTGGGGTAGAATTAAACTGGAAATAAATATAACATATTTCTTCATAAAAGTAATGTTTTCTCAGAATGGAATTATGCTACACCCCCAATATATACACATGCAAAGTTTATTTTATTTAACAAGGAAAGTCCAACTTAGAACAAAGCCAATTTTCAGCATAGGCCTGGGAAGAAATGCTCCAGATACATGTTTTTGTAATGTGGGAGGAAACCCACACAAACACAGGGAGGACATGCAGACTCCACACAGAAGGCACTCCAGCCAGGAATTGAACCAGAAACCCTCTTGCTGTGAAGCAACAATGCTACTGCTGCACCACTGCACCATCCACAAACATTCCATATATATAAAGTTATGCCCATGTCTATGTAGCTAAAAATCACCAATAAAATGTGTCTCTTGAGTTTCGTGAATTATTCCAGAATAATTTGCAATAGATTTTGTAAACTTTTCAGACATATGTTCATTTTCTTTTAGGTTCCAGTTGTGGCATGAAAAGCCGTTAGGCTGCTCATTTTTTGCCATTTTTTTCACAAGAAGTATTTACGTGATATCTGCTGACTAACAAACTCATCCTGGGATTCAGAAACATGCCTTATGAGATTGTACAAATGCTACTGCGGAGATGCTGAAAGGCAAGATATGGCTGAAAAGTAAAAAACAATTAGGAATTTCACAGCCTGGGCATTGACTTATTAAGAAATACAATAGAAATAACAGCGCCAGTGGGGTGACAGGTATTTTTTTCAGTTGTAACTAGAAAATTCTTGAAAAGTAGTAACAAGCATATTGCATGCATATGATTATGCCTATGCAAAAACACAGCTCAAGTGATGCTGTGACAATAGCTGACACCCATGTGGTTCCCAGCAATGTTTCTATGCAGTTTTATTCATTGCAAAGAGTCTGAAGTAGGAGTATAGGAATGTTAATAAGGGGAGGAGCAAGTTTGGGAACATAAAATTACAGGAATGCACACATGGAATGAAGCAGCGGCAGTGGGGCATAGGGAGAGGGAGGGGAAATATATTTTCTTGGGACAGATATCCTTATTTTTCTCAAGGACGTCAGACGAAAAAAGATGTAAGATAAAGTCAGGGAATGAAAAAAGTGTAAAGATATGGAAGCAGAGGCATGCAAACAAATGTAAATATAGGCAAAGACTAACAGGAGAGTTGCTGAAACAGAGGGGGTTGACACTGAAAACGGCTAAACAATGAACAGGGGATGGAGGGAGGGAGGTGACGCAAAATGTAGATAAATGCCATGACAGAAGATAGGGTGGGGACACAGCTCCTGACATAGCTGCATAGGCTAGACTCCAGAAGAGGTCAGTCATGAACAAAACTGCCCCATCCTCTGACCCCTACCTTTCCTAAGCAACACAAGGATCCTCACCAGTTAGCCAGTGCAGGTATCAGCAAACCTTCCTATCACCTGCTTCAACTTCTACTGGGTGGTGAAATGTGACCCATGTCAGAATCACCATGGGGAACAGGGGTGGCTCGTGCTATAGGACTGCGGGACTGCAGCCCTCCCACCTGTAAAATGGGTCCCCCACCTGTGCATAAAATAAAGTCCCCAAGTCCCCCCACCGTCTACAGTAGAACATATAAAAATAAAAAAAATCTCGGATTCCGCGCATGCGTGCTTATTTCCTGGCTGCTGTGTTAGGCAGACCAGAACTTCAGGCACACATGCTTAGGCATTCCTGAGCTTCAGACTGCTCAGTTTGGCAGTCTGGATAGGGACAGGAGTAAACTCCACCCTTCCAACCCAGAGATCTGTGCGGTGATGACCGCACAAACCGGAAGGTCACCGGACTGCATCGCCCGCAGGCTGGACCAATAGCAGGAGGCTCCAGCCTCCTCACATCTCACGAGAGACCGAGACCATAGCATGCTCAGGCTAGTATGGAGGACAGGACAGGATTGCATTCGCAAACAGCTGCAGAGTACAGGATCACCAATTGGGGAAACAGGACAGGATTGCATTTGCAAACAGCTGCAGAGTACAGGATTACCGATCAGGGAAACAGGAGGACAGGACAGGATCGCCGTATGGAGATCGGGGAAACAGGATCGCATTTAGTGTGTTGTAGAGTACAGGCCATTCTGGAGACAGGTTGTGTGTGTGTGTGTGTGTGTGTGTGTGTGTGTGTGTGTGTGTGTGTGTGTGTGTGTGTGTGTGTATGTAAGTATGCGTAAAATGCCCCAGTTGCTTCATGGTGGTGGGTAGAGAATAAGGCTTGAACCCTGTACCTTGGGCCCAAGTGACAAGAGCCTGAATTCCCTACCCACCACCATTTCTAAAACATTTGCAGATTTTTGCCTCATATTTGTTCTGTTCCTCATAAAATTTGTGGTTTCTGTATTTTTGTTACTTAAAACAGACAGTAGTGCAGTGGTAGCAGTGTTGCCTGACAGCTATGGGTTGTCTGGTTTGATTCTTGGCTGGGGTGCCTTCTGTGCAGAGCCTGCATGTCCTCCCTGTGTTTGTGTAGGTTTGCTCTGGTGTCCTCAGTGGGTATTTGTCCTTATTTTTTGGACTGTATTCCCCCATTATTGGTTTTGTCCAGGTTTTTTGTGCCAAGGTTGAGAGCTATGGTGATAACTGAACTCACTGAATATGTTTGAGGGCTGTATTCCCCCATTATTGGCTTTGTTCAAGTGTTTTGTGCTAAGATGTTGACAGCTATGGTGAGAACTGAATTCACTAAATGGTAGCCATTTAAGTTTCAGTCTTCCTTTCTTTCATAAAAATAGATGATTTGGCATAGTGGTATGTTGCTCTGGCTGTTTTGCATAGGGACCTGGGTTCAATACTTGGCAGTAAAATGTATGGTGGTAACAGAGCATTTTATTCTAGCAACTTTCCAACATTATACAAGCAATGTTTAAAATGTGTCCCTGGTTTCTGGGCTTTTGTCCCCCCAAATACATTTTGGCTTTGTCCAGATTTCTTGTGCTGCAAAGTTTAGAGATACAGCTGAGTGTCGAGTAGATTTTACAAGGAGCTGAGAGCTGCAGGGGAACAAAAGTTTAGTGCTGCTTATGCCAAGTCTGCTTATATTGTAAATAGCACAACAGGTAGTACACTTTCTTTTGATGCAGAAGGCTGTGGGTTCTACTCCCACAGTAGGTAGCTCCATTGCTGATACTGTACTCCGTTTTAAAGGGGATGGATGCTGCAATCCTCTTTGGCGAAGATACCTAGTAACTATAAACCTGTTATCAGTTTGCCATCCATTCCCTATTGCGATATTACTAGCATTATAATTTTTTTAATGCAACATAAGCAATTTATTCCTCAAGGGCAACAGGCACTTTATCTGTAGATGAAACAATGACATATAAAGTTGTTTACTAGCAGTGACCTCTTCATTAGTTAACAGATTTCTTTAATGTGGAATTATTTAGATGGCTTTTACTTCTTCAGAGATCGTGCATATTTACTGATACTGATGGACTGTTGAAGTTTGAGTAGACTTTTATGATGGAAATGTTCTGAATTGGGCAGTTCAACTGTACTGTATTGTACAAGGAATATAATTTAATACAGTCAGGAAGGTGTATCAAAGAGCATGTGTATGTTTTGTGTTCAAGAGGCCTATGATTTGAAAACAGCCCAAAATTAATCTTTATCTGCCACTGGCAAAATGTGTTTTCTTTGAATGTGGGTTTCAATGCTGTTTCAATGAATGTGAGTTTCAAGGGCAGATGAGTTTTAATGCTAAGTCTATTTTTATTGTGAGACTGCATTGCTTTGTTTAGCAGATATCTATTTTGGTTTATGCTGTAAAATATAAAATAAAACTTTCAAATTAAATCCATATCATCGCAGAAGTAAAGCAGTATGCACATTACAGTGTTTATGGCAAATGGGGTGAAATAACCAAGGAAAGGCACATTGGAATGGCTGCAGGGGGGATGCTCCATTCGACCATGATTTTGTGAGGGGGGGAAGAGCAGCGAACTCAGACAGTCCCAGCTGAACTATACTTCTCAACTGTCCAGACTTTTGTAGAATGAATAGATTTTTGCTTCTTATTTTTGGTTTGTTCCTCATAAAATTTGTGGTTTTCTGCCAAATCATTTAGGAATGAAGTCACTAAATAATGACAGACATTGAGTTTCAGACATCATAACCTTCAGAAAAATGCATGCTAAAGCAAGACCTGTTATTCTATCAACTGTCTTTTTAGTACTGTTTGTATGTTTCCCCAGTATATTTGGCCATATTCAGATTTCCTGCATTAAGAGGTTGAGAGGTACGTGCAAATTAATCGCTTTATTGAATTAGGAATATCCAAACCTCTTAACTGTCTCCAATTTTGGCTCAAAATGTTGCTCTCCCCTTAATAATCCCTCTGCAAAATGGCAATTTTGGAAGAAAACGTGGAGGGTTTACAATTATAAATAACTGTAATGATCAGAGTTATAGATTACTTTTATTTCAGAAATGCATGTAGATGCTCTTATTTTGCCAGTTGCTCACGTTAACAGTACTAATTTTAAAAAGGTGTCCCTTCTTTGACAGGTTCCCAGCTGTATTGTGTGGCAATTTTATATTTTTGCATAACATATTTGGTCTATTTTTCATAAAATTGTGGGTTTTTTTGGCAAATTAGTAGCAAATCATTAAATATTGAAGTTAGAAAATAATGGCAGACATTTGAGTTTCAGATTTCATACCTTTAAAAATTCATACTAATGCAAGACCTACTACTATTCTATCATCTTTCTAAGTTTATAAGAGCAATATTTAAACATTGTCTTTATTTTTGGGCCTGTGTCCCACTGCTATGTACGGCTTTGTCCAGATTTCTTGCTCTGAGGTTGAGAGGTATGAGTGTCAGAGCCATCACCATCAGCCAGAGACATTTCAAACTGTGACCTACTTGTTGCACCCCACTCCCCATTGTAGTGGCTCTGGATGTGTCCAAGCAAGGCAATGAGCAGTTATGCAGTGTAAGTGTGCAAAGTATTCCCCCATCCAAGGTAGACCACAAGTATGACCATGTATTTTCATCTGTCCTTGATTTTGCAGAATGTTCTAGTTTTCTGTCATATTTTTATACTGTTGATTTATGCTTCTTATTATTCAGAAAATGCATGCTGCTGCAGTGCCCTGTTGCTCTGTATTAAAGTAGCAATGCTTTAATGACCATCAGGTAAGCTTGTCGGAAATTGTAAGATGCAAGTAAGCTTTAATAAGCATACTGTTAAAGAATTACCGACATTGAAAGCCTTTTCATTGTTGCCATGCAGAGAATATTTACATAACTAGATAACGAATAAGCCTTAGGTATTGAAATACATACGACAGTATTTTCAATAAAGGGCAGGAATGCAGTATTTTCAGAAGCTCATTACATTTGTTGGAGACTTGCAGTTATATTTGCAGGCTTTACCCATAAACTAAACAGAATGCCAATCTATCATGTGTGGTCCATAACTTGTGCAGTAATCCTTTAAGCAGTTTATCTTGAGCTTGTTTCTTGTTCGCTGTTCATCTTTTACTTTGATCATGTGTTCTCCATGAAACAAGTAGATAGTTGTTGTCAGGCAGCAGGTCTTTTCTGGATAAGAAACATTTTTACAAGTGGGGGTATCACAGAGATTGCTACTTTCAGCATGTTACTTGGTAATTTTATAAAGCTGAATATAAATTATAATTAGAACTGCAGTACAAGGAGAAGTGGTTTGAGCTGAGTGCTGCTTGTTTTTTTTTTTGTACTTGATTTTGACTGACATTCTAGTAATGTATTTAAAAAGCAATTTATTTTTTCATGCCTCACAACCTTTGTATTTCCATCTAGATATTAAGTAAGTTGTCATGTAGCCAATGCATTGAAATATTTTTTTCTTCTACACTTTATTTGGTCTTGATTGGACTCTCGTAATGATGGTTTGGCACCCAGGGCAGCATATTTAATTAAAGTTCCAGTTGTTGTGGTTTTGAACATAGCTCCACCCCTTTCTTGTTGGTCACACCCCTTCCCATTGGCCACACCCATTCAGCTGTCTTTTGCAGCCCCTCTTTAATTTGAAGTCACCAGCCATCACTGATGGGGAACTACAGCACTCTGCACTGGTGATTGACAACCAGAATCCATTGAGGACACCATCAGGTTGCCACCCACTATAAAACCTCTTATCACCTTATAGACAGGCAGGCCTGGAGCAGATAATGAGTCAGCAGGAGATGGAAGGGTCCGATGGCAGGGCAGGGTCTGCTGACACATTAAAAGTCCATCTGTGTAGAAAATAGTAACACTAACATAAATGAATAGAAATAAAAAACAAGCACTTCTGCCTTACACAGTCATTGCTGCTGCTGCTCATGGCTCCTTCGACATCATCCTCCCAAATGTGGCTCTGTTATTTCTGTTTGTGTAGTAACATGTTATGTAATATTACATGTGCTACAAAGATTTTACTGTGTGTTCCAGGGTTATACTGCAGTAAACCACCATATGTATCTAAACAATGGAAGTGCACCTTTAGCACTCTAAACACATGACTGATAATAATTCATGTCTGTGATGTGGCAGTGTTGTTTGCATTCTGTGCCATGGTCTGTGGGTTTTTAATTGACATCAATAGTCATGGCGGCTTCAGGGTATTATTAGTAAGATGACCTTGTTGAAAAACATCTCAGACAAACTGACACGTGTGTGAATTTTGTGTGCGTTAATTGGGTGGCCTGCAGACACATTGTATATTACACTCTGTGTATTATAGACCACCAGGCTTTTGATGAAGTAGAGACCATTGCAATTGATATACCATTGTCCCTGCGTCCCAATGATCTCCTTGCTAAATTGCAATTTGCTCTCATTACCTGAGAAAAATGAGTATCTTGTACTGAAATTAAATTACTTGCCCTGACAAAATCTGAAGATGTTACAGAAGCATTAGCATTTACTGCCAATTACAATTTGACAAATTCAGTTTCAAAATATTGATCATTTTTATGTTAAAATTTAGGATATATTAAAGACCAAGGCCAAGAATACAGCTTCCATGGTACCCAATAATATCCCTGGATGTGTTCTACATGAACTACAAAGCGAACTGGCACCACATCTGTGTGCCCTGTTCAGTCACAGTCTCACTTCAGGCTATGTCCCTACCAAATGGCACACTGCTACAGTCATCCCTCTCCATAAAGAGGAATCACCTACATACCCTGGGAATTATCACCCCATTAGCCTGACAAGTCCGATATGTAAAGCTATGGAGCACATCATCTTAGACCTGATTAACAAAGATATAGGAAATCTCCAAACTCTACATCCCACACAATTTGGCTTTGTGAAAGGGAGATCATGCCTGCTCAACCTGGTTGACTTCTTTGAGTCAGTCACCAGGGTTTTGCATGAAGGTAAGGCAGTGCATACAGCCTGCCTTGATGTGGCCAAGGCCTTTGCTACCATTCCTTACTTGGGAATTATTGATAAACTCACCAAACTAGGCATCAACCCCTATTTCACTAGGTGGATTGCAAATTGGCTCACAGATAGAACACACGGTGTGAAAGTAGTAGACTCCAAGTCAGACTGTCGACCAGTCACGAGTGGAGTCCCACAGGGATTGGTCCTGGGTCCTCTCCTGTTCGACATCTACTTCTCAGAAGTCCAGGCCAACACAAAGGGACTCTGGCTGACCATGTTCACAGATGACTGCAAGCTGGGAGCCGTTACTAACTCCCCAAGTGATGCAGACATCCTACAGAAAGGCCTCACCGAGACCAATGACTGGTGTCAAAACCATGCCCTTAAGCTTAATACCAAAAAATGTGTCATCATCCCCTTTGGTAAAAACTCAGTTCCCACTAATTACCACATCAATGTGAGTCCACTGAACACTGAAGGTGTTATAAGAGATCTGGGGATGCAGGTTGACAGCAGAGTCTATATTAGAACATCAAAGTTTCAGAACATAGAATGTTCTAATATCGAACCCTATTCAGCGAAAGCTGAAAATAGTGAAGTTGCAAAAAACCAAATTTGTTCCCAGGGAAAGAATTTGGTTGTCTGTTTCTGTCGCTTCGCTATTTTCAGTGCTGTGGTGGAATGTTATGGGTTGGGTTCAGGTAAGTGTGCGATTGTGTGGATGTGAGGGTTAGGGTGGGTTAGGTGAGTTAGGGTTAGAGCGCGGGTCAGGTAAGTGTGCGATTGTGTGGACGTGAGGGTTAGGGCGGGGTAGGTGAGTTAGGGTTAGGGCGCAGGTGAGGTGAGTGTGCGATTGTGACAGACCTTAAGGTTAGGGTTTGGGTTAAGGTAAGTGGATAGTTAGTGGTGTATGTACAGTTTAGTGTAGGGTTAGATGTAAGATTTTAGGTGTATGTGTAGATTGCTGTTTGTTTGGTGTGCTTGTGTTGTGTGTATGTGTTTCGGAACAGCAAATTTTTTCTGAATGTTCGATGTTGTCAGCGTTCACTGAATTGAGTTCGATATTAGAACATTCGAAGTTCTGATACTTCGATGTTCTAATATAGACCCTGACAGCAACCTCTCCTTTGACCACCACATTACCGCTGTGGTCAGAAAGTCCTTCTATGTGGCACATCTCATTACCAAGGGTTTTTCATCTAGGAAGAAAGAAGTCATCATCTCACTCTACTCTTCCCTCATTAGACCAATCATTGAGTATAATGCCTCATTTGGCATGTACCGCACTAGACACCTGCAACAGCTGTAGAGGCCACAGAAGTACCTCATGAAGAGGATCCTAGGCATTAAACACATGTCCTACATGGACAGACTCAAAAGACTCCAGCTATTCTCTGTCTCATATCGCCTACTTAGAGGTGATCTTTGCTTGCCTTAGAAAGCCATGTCTGACCCAGCTCTGTTACAAATGCTACAGCTAAAGAAATCCCAATCCCTCCACACCACATGCTTCAGAGACCTCAACCTCATTACCACAATCAATCGAACATGCTGGAGGGACAGGTTCCTCACCCAGAGACTACCCTTGATCTGGAATAGACTTCCCATACATGTCAAGCAGAGTGCCTCACTGTCCCTCTTCAAGAGAAATCTTGAAGAGTGGATAGGTAATAGAAAGTTCACCCCGGGGATCACTCCAGTGGCTCTACTTGATAGAGGCACTGGGAATTAACGTCGGGCGGCACAATGCCAGGTTACTTCTGTGGACTAGGCTTGTAAAGGATCCAGGGCCGTTAGCCTTGTACCTATGAACCTATGAACCATTTTATGAGAATATTTTGAGACATTTTGGAATTTTGGAGATACAACTCTTCCTAAATAAGGATCACACAACAGCCAAAACAGTAATGGAGGACAGCGTTCCCAAGTGCAGTCAGTAATAAAGGCTTTCATTTCATATGACTTTAGTTTTAGATGGAAACTCATGAAGCTGTTATGCCAGCAATGAAGATGCTTCTGACATTTCATTTGTCCAATGAATTAATTTAAATGACATCAAAATTTTAGGGATTTCATGTTCAGTGTTTCTGTTACTGCAGGATGTAAAGAATTCCAGACCTTTTCCATTCTGCTGTTTGTGACACCCGTTCCCTATTTTGCATGAATCAGATTTAAGTTCATATTTCCAGGCAGATTTATTAATCCAACATCACTAAGCAATTCTTGTCCTTAAATACATTAAGTACAAGTATCAGGTCTGCCTTTCATTTTTGCTAGTCTGAGTTACAATCGGTTTAAATCAATTTATCTTTTCCTGCAAGAACTGTGATTCTTTTAGTGGCAGAAGCTGGAGTAATGATGATATGCTTTTATCCAAGTGGACATAGGTGCCAGAGAGCAAGTTATTAAAAAGTGTGACTATTATCATCTATCCCTGGTCAATAGCCTTTATTACCCAGTCTTTCTTATGCCTGTCCATTGGAGATGTGTGTAAATGTTCTTTTCCAATATATCTACGGTTGGAGCCCAGCAGCTATTTTATTTTCAGTAGTCACTCCTTATTGCAGAGGGTATCTTCCCTTCTAAATCATCAAATATATCATTGCTACGTTCCTTATTACTTTTCCATTTACCACTAATGGGATGTAATTTGTTGGCATTATCTTTCCCTTTTGTGTAATTTAAGGAATGCCTTTTTGTAATCCTTACAGATGTAAAATAGCTGCATTCCCTGCTGTTGTATCACTATGTTGGTTTTTATGCGTAAATGTATGCAAATTATTCTTATCTTGCTACGCTTCTACTCTTTCCCTGCTAGTTCTTGCATCTCTTATTTATAAAGCTTTACTCCTTTTCTCATGATCCCACACTCACCACTCACTGTAGTCACTCTGCTTCTGTGTCCTCTTAATGCCCCCTTCACATAATATTTATAATTTCTCAATTCTTGTCTGATCATTGCACAAATATCTGTTATTTGGCTGCTAAATTTGAAACTATAATTTGCTATCATACAACTCTTTCTATCTGCCTTTCTTTGTAACCCAGTAGGATTTTATACTTAAAACGTGATTTAATTACTTTCACTGTTTATGTGCTGTTAACTTAAACTTATGTAAACTGCATTTCTCTGAGTGTTTGTTACTGGCTTTGTAATACCTGTATGTTGTTTGTGCCTTTGGAGATACCCATTTCATCAAGACTACAATATTGAGTCTTCATTTACATGAAACCTTAAACCAGCATAAACATTCACCGGGAAGGTAACTACTTGGCCACCAGGACAACATACACCCAATGAAGTGATTAAAACCCACCAATATGGGGGGCTTTGCCCCTACAGCCCCCTAACTATATATATATCAACTCCACGATCGCACTATCATGGGAAAAAGGATAAATACCTCCAAGGGGGCCAAGTGGTTACCTTCCCGGTGAACATTATTGCTGGTTTAAGGTTTTGCATAAATTCGATGTTGTTGTCTCAGTGAAATGGGGTTTGCTGATATGGGTTTCAATATACTGAAGGGAACCCCTTTTCAGATATACATTTACTCAATTTCTGTTCAAGTGTAATTTCCTGTTCCGCAGTACCCAAAGAAATGACGCCACTTCTACTTCTTTATACCTGCGAAATACTTTATTGTAGGTGAGCAGATCTGTGTGGTATTTCTGTATCATAGATAATTAATTCCTCCTGCATTTATCAGCTTCACTTAATCTCAAGTCGCAAGTAACCGGTGATTTTGAATCTGAAAGTCTGAAAGCCATTGGGAAGTTTTATTCACGTGCAGTAATATCTTCCTTATTTTCCTTATATGTCTATTTAAATTTTTAATCTAGTGTATAGTCTAGTTTTATAAACCCACATAACAAGTGTTCAACATATTATTGTTCCACCCACAGTGCTCATCCCTTTTATTATTTACCATTGACTAGAGTCTGTGGAATAACACATACCTCTTCCTAAGTTATTTTAATGGCTATAGCATGATTCCCCAAATGACCTAGCTGTCTTGCTCCTGGTTTTCTTTTTTACTATGCCTGTGGCTAGTTTATCTCACTAAAATGTACCTTGATGTTTAATTGCATCCTATTTATATCCAGGTTATCCTTTCTGAGTTACACTTTCTATCCCTATTGTTTTAACTGGGTCAGACCTTTGTTTTGTTTGATTTGTTTCTCCCATGTATTCATAGGGGCATTTATAACCATGCATTTCTTAGTCTATCATTATTTAAAAAAAAAAAACTTTAATTTATTTAGTCTTGCATGTGACCTAACAATGGGCTTGACTGGTTAATGAATCGGAATTAATTAAATTTCTATTTTTTTTTACTAAGCTGTTTCACTTTGTCTGACTAATGGTGATTAAAGTCTGTTCCATTTACTGTGAAGTTGACATGAAGAATACAAATGTAATTTGGACCTACTTTTGAAACCTGAAAAACAAAGCTTATCTGAGGCAGAACTAAAATGTCTATTACCTCAGAAAATGTAGTGTGTCAGATCTGGCAAAAAATTGAAGTGCTCATAGAAACATGGATGACAGAGTGAATTCACGCTGGTTTGTGGTAAAAACAACTGTAATAAACTTTAAAATGTTGCCATTCTTTCAAAGGAAGGTATACAATAAATGAATTAAGCTGTATCATTTTTTTGAGGTACATAATTGCTTAAAAGATAAAAGTAAATTGCTTTTTCAGTAAACTGTAACATGGGGACAAGATACAAGAAGTGGT
Source organism: Protopterus annectens (assembly GCF_019279795.1). Lineage (NCBI taxonomy): Eukaryota > Metazoa > Chordata > Ceratodontiformes > Protopteridae > Protopterus > Protopterus annectens. The sequence goes on along the minus strand of NC_056751.1, from coordinate 649,231,202 downwards.
ATATAGTTGCATTTGCCTGAGTGAAAATGTGTCACAGTTCAAAAGTGCACTAAACCTTGATGTCTACTAGTGCAAAGATGCTTCTTGGAGATGATAAGCCAGACCAAAATTATTTCTTTGTTTGAACTCAGGCTTGTTAAACCTTAGTCTTCCCCTTTTAGCGTGTAATTATGCAAATAAGAAGGCATTAGTCAAAATCTGAATCAAAGTAAAAGCTGTAGAAAATCCTGGTAGGGATGTGTGTATTTATATATATATATATATATATATATATATATATATATATATATATATATATATAAGTATAGGCAGACTATAATCTAGAAGAATTAGTGCAGTTTAGTTACTGGATCTGCTTGACGGAGCATACTGTTAGCAGAGAGCTCAGCCTTTAATCAGCTGTCTCTAAGGATCTTGGGAATTAATTCCTGTTCTGGAAAGTCAGAGAGTTTTTATCTATAGTTGAAGCAGTCAGATCCTGTCTGGCCAATAACTAGTATTGTATGTATATTATCTAGCTCAACATATGCTTATGCTCAATTTTTTATGCATCTTCTGCAGTATTCACATATTTATTTGTAAAGGAAATGCTACATATTATTTATTAAAAATAAAGAAATGTATTATTTCACTTTAAATACTTGTAGCTCGTTGTTTATCCATTAGCTTAAAGCTTTATTGTGTTATATTGATATCCTTTCCAATGAGTGATGTCTAGCCTTTGAAGAGAGAATTCTGGGAGCTAATTACTATTAAGGCTTGTCTTATTTTAAGGGTAAACAGTAAGGTACATTCTTGTTTTCTTAGTTTGGATTGACTGCCCATAGCAATATAAAAAGGTTTTGAAGGGGTGTTTATGATGGAGAGTTGCCATTTATTCTACTTCATTCAGGAAAATATTGTATGAGTATGTTTCGGAAACAATAATGACCAACTTTATATTACTATTGGTAAGATAGCACTGGAAAGGAGACTCCTACCATTTTTGAGCAAATCAAGTTATAAACTCACAGTCTGAGGTAGTTAGAATCCTGTGGAGTTGGTGATTATAACTGAACTGTAGCTGTACAATGTAAATATCATTTGGGTGTGGCAGGGCTTGGCTACTGCCCATGGCAGGACTGCCTATTTACTGTTTTACTGTATGCCCTTAAGGTGAGCTACACTTTGTATAGTAACTGGTTTCAGTGGTAGGATTCAAACACATACTGCTGGTTCTCTTATGAATGTCTAATGGCAGCGGTGTGAGATTTAATTCCTTAGCCCCTGCTAACCGCAAGGGGATCACATGCATTACAAGATACAGTGCATTTGCAATTTTGACTAAGAAAATTAGTTGCAAGTAAAATTACATTAGTTTAAAAAAATGATATGCATATGGGAGCTCAAAAGAAATTAGCTTATCAAAGCCTGTCAGGAATAAGAAGTCTCAGTAACAGTTATAGCCAAGCATTAGCACCCACTCAGCTTTACACAAGCATTTCTTTTGATCTTATTAAAATAAAATAGCTCCTGAAGGAAAGTATGACTTTTAGATAAATACCTTAAATGACCTTTTAATCAGTTACTCAAAAGCACTAAGCCAGTCAGCTAGCTGCTACACTATGCTTCCCTTGCATAGAAGCTTATTTCATCCCCGATGCCCCAATCACCTGAGAAACTGGATATTCTGAGATTCTTGAAAGTGGCTGTTATATTGGTCATATTGAAAAAAGGGAAGGACTTGGCTGACCTAAGGTCTTACAAACTGATAACAGTGCTCAGCTTTGTCTATCGGATATGAATGTCTATATTGGGTAAGAGAGCAGCAAGGATATTCCAGGGTTAATAGATTTTTTCCAATATGGTTTTGTAGAGGGTATTTATTTACTTAATTAATTATTTTGCTTTTGTTTACTGGGTTTGTCTATCTCAGTTTAGTAAAAAAAAGTCCTTTTCAGTGGAGGCCCCATGAGAAAAGCTCCAACATATTACAAACCAGGGGTGGCTTGTGCTATGGGCTGCGGACCTCCAGCTATAAAAGAAAAGAAAAAAAGAAAAATGAAATAAAACAAAGATAGCGAGTCCTGAAACTCCACACAAGGTGTTCTTAGAACTCCACGCATGCGTGCAGGAATCTGGACTGGTTAAACAGCAGTCCAGATTAGGACAAAGGCATCAGACTACAGAGATTCCCAGAAATCTATGCAGTTACAACTTCATAGACCGTAAGGGGATCAGACTGGATAGTTGCTCTTGTGGGAAGGACTAGTCAACGGAGCTGGGATGGGACTTTGAAGTTGCTGCAGGAAGGGATTTTGAAGCTGACTAATGGACTCCAAATGAGATGCTGTGTGTGTGTGAAATGCCCTCGTTAAATATACCTGGTGTCTAGAGAATAACTCAGACTCATACCCTGTACCTTAGGGCACAGGTAGCAAGAAAGTAAATTCCCTATCTACCACCACTTGAGAAACCATTTCTGATTTTTGCCTCATATTTTTGTTCTGCTCCTCATAAAATCTATGGTTTTCTGGATTTTGAATTCATTAAATAATGACAGACATTTGAATTTCAGACTTGATATTCTTCAGAAAGTACATGGTAACACAAAACCTTTTATTCTAGCAATTTTGTAAGTTTATAAGATCAATATTTGAAATTTGTCCCTATTTTTGGGGCTGTATTCCCCCATCATTGGCTTTGTCCAGGTTTTTTGTGCTAAAAGGTTGAAAGCTATGGTAAGAACTGAATTCACTGAATATGTTTGGGGGCTGTATTCCCCCATTATTGGCTTTGTCCAAGTGTTTTGTGCTAAGAGGTTGAGAGCTATTGTGAGAACTGAATTCATTAAATTCATTTAAGTTTGTCTTCCTGTCTTGTAAGAAGCAGCTGATTTGCATAGTGGTATGTTACTCTGACTGTAGTGCACAGGTTCCTGGATTCAAGGCTTGGCAGTGAAATGCATGGTGGTCACACATTTTATTCTAGCAACTTTCCAAGATTATACAAGCAATGTTTAAAATGTGTCCCTGTTTTTTGGGCTTTTGCACCCCCTCCCAATAAATTTTGGATTTTTCCTGATTTCTTGTGCTGCAAAGTTGAGAGATACAGTTGAGTGTCGAGTGGATTTTACAAGGAGCTGAGAGATTCAGGAGAAGAGAAGTTTAGCGCTGCTTATGGTGAGTCTCCCTGCATTGCCAATAGCACAACAGGTAATATGCTTGTTTTTGATGTAAAAGGTTGTGGGTTCTACTCCCACTGTATGTAGATATACTGCTGACACTGAACTGTGTTGTACTTTTAAAGGGGGTGAATGCTGCAGTCCTGTGAAATGTCCTCTTTGGTGGGGATACCCAGTAACTATGAACCTGTTATCAGTTTGCCATCCATTCCCAATTGCAATAGTACTATCTTATCAATTTTTTAATGTAACATAGGCAATTTATTCCTCAAGGGCAACAAGCACTTTATTTGTAGATGAAACAATGAAATATAAAGTTGTTTGCTAGCAGTAACCTCTTCATTAGTTTCAGATGTCTTTAATGTGGAATTATTTAGATGACTTTTACTTTTGCAGAGAGTGTGCATATTTACTGATACTGGTGGAATGTAGAAGTTTGAGTAGACTTTTATGATGGAAATGCTCTGAACTGGGCAGTTTTGTCATCGGTGCATGCATTTTGTTTCACTGTTTACTGGAAAAATGTTCGAAACAATAAATTTAAAACACCATCTAACAACTGTACTGTATTATACAGGGAATATAATTTAATACAGTCAGGAAGGTTTATCAAAGAACACATGTATGTTTCGTGTGCAAGGGGCCTGTGATTTGAAAACTGCCCAGAGTTAATATTTATCTGCCACTGGCCAGATGCATTTTCTTTCAATGTGGGTTTCAATGCTGTATCAATGAATGTGAGTTTCAAGGGCAGAGAAGTTTTAATGCTTAGTCTATTTTCATTGTGAGACTGCATTGCTTTGTTTAACAGATGTCTAGTAGTGTTTCTGCTGTAAAATGTAAAATAAAACTTTTAAATGAAATCCAAATCACCATAGAAGTAAAGCAGTATGCACATTATAGTGTTTATGGTAAATGGGGTGAAATAGCCAAGTAATGGGACATTGGAATGGCTGCAGTGGGGAGGCCCCATTCGACCATTGTTTTGTGAGGGGGGGAAGGGCACCAAACTCAAAGACAGCCCCAGCTGAAATATGCCTCTCAGCTGTCCAGATTTGTGCAGAATGAATAGATTATTGCTTCTTATTTTTGGTTTGTTCCTCATAAAATGTGTGGTTTTCTGGCAAATCATTTAGGAATGAAGTCACTAAATAATGACAGACATTCTTCTGAATTTACAAAGCCCTCTAGAGCATGCAGGATTAGTCTAAGAGCTATTTTCGGCAATATGGCCGACATGCGATCCAGGAATGAGCTCCCGGGAAGTGCACGTGAGCTCTTAGACTAATCCTGCATGGACCGAGCTCCTGTATGCCAATTACCCTTATTTGCAGGAGAAAACCATGCAAATGAGGGTAATTTGCGATCAAGTGCATTCTGCAGAAATGTACTCGGTTAGTAACCAAGTACATTTCTGCAAACTATAAAACAAAGCTATGACAGCTTCAAATAAAGGCTGCATATTATTGAGGAAGCATGCCAATGGCCAAGTAGAAGGCCAATGGCATTGCAAACTGTTTAAAAAAAAAAAAAACTTTTATTTATTTTTTTTTTCACAGATCTCACCTGTTTAAGCATAGGGCAGCAGCGCGCAAATGGGATCGGGGGAAAATAATAAAATAAACCTAAAATAAGCATCCTAACTAAAAGCAGTATTCCGCCATGAAAGTCACTGGCAGGTAGAAGACAACCTGGCCAGTGAGTAATGGATGCTAAAGGGGGAGGGTCAGTGTGGGACATGTAACTATGCACTAGCAGGCAATCCTATGCAAATGAGGGGAAGGATAGTGGATCCCAGTTTTCCCCAGGGTGTGAGGCAAGTCCCAAGAGTGGAAGAGTATAAATAGCTGGGTGCAAGACTAGGATATAGGTGACATCATGGGGGGGTGTCAGGCATACTGTAAGTGGACTGGAGCCCTGTGTCTTGGGATTGCTCCTAGCTTAGCACAGCTAAGCTAGGGGTGTGTCTAAACCTGCCTAGCACTCATTACAATGTGTAAGCAGGTGTGCACGCTGCTCACTGGGTCTTACAGGAAGAAAAAAGAAGTTAAACCAGGAAATAGCAGCTCTATGTACATTTGAGCACTCCGTTTGCACGGTGGGCAGACGGGCTTAAACAGGAAGGTAATGGGAAGGGAAAACAGCAGTAGGAAGATAATCAAGGAGAACTAGCTTAGCTGACAGGAGAAATGTATCAGAATCAGCCAGTTACACAGGCAGCAGACTAGTCCAGTCTAGCACACCACTATAAACTATGCAAACACCCTTCCCCCTTGTTTTTCCCAAAAACTCTGCACCACCGGTGTGTGCGAATGGGGAAATTTTACAAAACGAAATCAAGAGAAAAAATGTTAGGGGCTGCTTTTGCTATCATAAACCAGCATGTGCAAGAGGCTGAGGGTGGTAAGGATGTGAATGCTGCTGAGCAACCCACAGTAAGGATAGGGAGAAGAGTGTACAGACCCAGGCTCACCTACCAAGGGCTATATGAGCTGGAGCTAGTGGAGCGCAATAGGGTGGACAGGGACCTCCTACATCAAATTGTTGAGCTATGCCGGCCACACCTCACACACAGAACTAACAGAGGGGAACCCATCCCAGTGAATACCAAGGTATGTGTAGGCCTATGAATACTAGCTACAGTTATCTTCCAAAGGCCAACTGGGGATATGATGGGGATTTCACAGGCATCAGCATGCAGGGTACTTCACCATTTCCTGGATGCCATGTCAGCACATGTTGGTGAGCATGTATATTTCCCCATCACCCGTGAGGTGTTGGCCAGCAATATGCATCTTTTCCACCAAATAGAGGAATGCCCTGAGAAAGTGGGTGTAATAGACTGAGCGCACATACACATCAAAGCACCACCTGGTGAGCGGGGTAGGGTCTACATCAACCTCAAGGGCTTCCCCTCCATCAACTGCCAGGTCGTGTGCGATGCCTAGGGCATAATAATGAATGTGTGTGCTGGCTGCCCTGGAAGTTACCACAATTCCCACATCTGGCATCTGATGCAGCTGTGCCAGACATTTGCCAATGGGGACATCCCACATGGTCACCTAGTGGGGGATGCTGGATATGCACTGGAGCCATGGCTGAAGACACCCATCAGAAATGCACACACACCCTAACAAGAACTCCATAATGAGGCACACGCACAAACATGAATCATAATTGAGTGTATTTGGGATGCTCAAGTCATGGTTCTGGTGCCTGGACACATCTGGTGGAGCCTTTCAGTACTCAACAACTACATGTACCCAAATTGTCCTTGCATGTGCCATGCTACACAATATGATCCTGTGGAAACAGTTGCAGCAGGAACAACATGGGGCAGGGACACACAGCCCCCCCATCATTGCCAAGGCCTGCACAGACATAGAGTGACTCGGAGGAGGAACAACCTGAGCCTGCCCCAGTAGGCAGAAGGAGGCATGCCCAGTATGCCCTGGCCTTGGCAAAGAGGCAACACATAGCACATGCACTGACACCCTAGGGACCCAGGGAATGATACCTCTCTCTCTGACTCACACATACAGTACAAGGGATGCCAAACATGACACTACCTGTGCTCAACCATGTATAGGGAGTGTACTATGTGCATCCAACTTGGGCAGCCCTGCAGCACCACCCTCAATACTGGGACACCCATAAGGTAAGTGACTCACACATACCAGTTGGGGGGTCACATACCCAACAACAGTTACAGCCAGCAGGATAGATGTAGACAAACACAAACAAATGCTGTACTATGGCCTCTGAATGAGCCCTATGGGTAACCCCAACCCCAGGCCTACACAGACAGACTACAGCAGGACAGGCAGTTGGATATAAGTTGTGAAAGCTAGGAAGTCAGAAACTAATATGTAGGTAATTAAAGCTAAGATCTGTAGTACACTGGTATGCCTCTAGCCAGCACAGTAGGTAAGACTACAGACTGAAATGGAGTACCTGACATACCAGTGCAGTCCTAGCAAATGTGTACAAGTGTCAGGTGTTCCCCCCATCCTACGTACACTTATAGTAACAGTCATGTGTGCCCTCCCACTCCTGTGTAGAAATGTAGAAACAGTCATGACCCCGTCCCCCAGCTATGTAGAAATGTAGCAAGAGTCAATGCCAAATGACCGATGGATACCCTGCAGACACAGCATGCTACCTGTTGGTGTTCAACACAAAGATCAACACTGCAGTACAAACTACCTTGGCTTGATCCACACATACAATACAGATGGCCATACTGGGCATGCTCACACACAGCGGAATGAAGGCAATGTCAGTCAACAACATACTGAAAGGTCATACTGGGCATGCTCACACACTTGAATACATTAAGGCCATGTCTGCAAACACCAGAGGACCAGACAAAGCTGGCAATCACAGTTCTTAGTGCAGACACATGTCAGCATGCACCACTCCTGCCTTGCACACACAGTGGATAGGAGTATAGACATATATGTAAGGACAACACACTATAATAAGCCAAAGGTAGACAGACATAGATGTGTGGAAGAGGGTGACCGTGACAAGGAGCCATCTGGGCCTCTCCCACCCAGCACACAGCCAAAGGGCCACAAACACATGAGGTGCAGATGTCACTCACTGCAGATACTAGCCATCAGTATTTGACAGCATGACAGACTATGTGGTGCATGTGCCAGCTGTGCAACATGACTGTACAAGGAAGTAGTCATCTAGTAGCTGTATAAACGTACCTGTGACATATGACCCTGTGTGTGCCCGCATGTGGCATGTCAACCCCTACATGAATGGGTTATGGCCCATGTACACACCGCCCTCCCCATAGTAGTATTATGACAAGCCTGCTGAGGTCATCCAATGTGTAATACACCTTTGGGAGAGCTGTAACGCAGTAATCTCCATGGCACGTCCCATAACTGCGTACTGCTGTAGTGATAAACTAGTTAGGTAGTAGTTCTAACTCCAGACTTGGCAACTGTGTGAGTGTGTGTTTGTGTGTGTGTCTGTCTGTCTCTGACTATGTAGAGAGAAATGCTTTTTAGGCTACTCACACTCTGTACAATTCATATACTCAACTTTGACAAGGCTGCTGATGTCACTCACCTAGAAATACACCTCTGAGAAAATCGTAACCAATTAATTTCCGTAGTGCGTCCTGTAATTGCATACTACTGTAGTGTGATAAAGTAGTTAGATAGGTGTTCTAACCCCAAACTTTGCAAATATGTGTGTGTGTCTGATTGAGTAAAGAGAGCAATGCTTTTTAGGCTGCTCACACTCCATACAAATCACATACTCCACTGTGGCAAGGCTGCTGATGTCACTCACCTAGAAATACACCTCTGGAAAAATCATAGCCCAGTAATCTCTATAGTGTGTCCTGTAACTGCGTACTGCTGTAGTGTGATAAAGTAGGTAGGTGTTCTAACCCCAGACCTGGCAAGTTTGTGTGTGTGTGTGTGTGTGTGTGTGCGTGTCTGTGTGTGTGTGTGTCTGACTGAGTAGAGCGCAATGATTTTTAGGCTGCTCACACTCCGTACAAATCACATACTCAACTGTGGAAAGGCTGCTGATGTCACTCAGCTAGAAATAAACCTCTGAGAAAATCATAGCCCCGTAATCTCCGTATTGCATCCTGTAACTGCGTATTGCTATAGTGTGATAAAATAGTTAGGTAGGTGTTCTAACCCCAGACCTGGTAACTGTGTGTGTGTGTGTGTGTGTGTGTGTGTGTGTGTGTGTGTGTGTGTGTGTGTGTGTGTGTGTGTGTGTGTGTGAATCTGACTAAGTAAAGAGCAATGCTTTTTAGGCTACTCACACTCTGTACAAATCATGTACTCAACTTTGGCAAGGCTGCTGATGTCACTCACCTAGAAATACACCTCTGGGAAAGTCATACCCCAGTCATCTCTGTAGCATGTCCTGTAACTGTGTACTGCTGTAGTGTGATTTAGAACTGTGGCAGGGTTCCATCTCCACCCATGGCAGTTCTGGATGTTTTGTGTGTGTTTTAATGTCTGTGTATGAAGCAATGCATTATAGGCTATTCACTCGCAGTACATTTCAAATGCCCTACTTTGGCAATCCTGCTGATGACATTCATTGTGAAATACAACTTTGGGGAAAAAGTTCATTAGTATTCCATGTGGTGTGACCTATAACTGCTCCATGCTGTGGTGAGATATAGGCTTTGGTCAGGGGTTCTATACCCACACCTGTCAGCTGTGGATGGTTTGTGTGTGTTGCACTGGCTGTGTAGGGAGCAATGCATTTTAGGCTAGTCACTTGCAGTACAGTTGAAATGCCCTTTTTTGGTATTCCTGCTGGTGTCATTCATTGTGAAATACACCTTTGGAGAAGGATTTCTCTTATGCTTCCTGTAGTGTGTCCTATAACAGCTCCATGCTGTTGTGTGATGCAGACCATGATAAGGGGTTCAATACCCACACATGTCAGTTGTGGATGTTTTGTGTGTGTCTGTGTAGGGAGCAATGCATTTAGGCTAGTCACCTGCAGTACAGTTGAAATGCCCTTCTTTGGTAATCTTGCTGCTGTCATTCATTGTGAAATACACCTTTGGGGAAGGACTTCTCTAGTACTCCCTGTGGTGCATCCTATAACAGTGCCATGCTGTAGTGTGATATAGACTTCGATCAAGGGGTCCATACCCACACATGTCAGTTGTGGATGTTCTGTGTGTGTCTCACTATCTGTGTAGGGCGCAATGCGTTTTAGGCTAGTCACCTGCAGTACAGTTGAAATGCCCTTGTTTGGTAATCATGCTGATGTCATTCATTGTGAAATACACCTTTGGTGAAGAAGTTCTCCAGTAATGTCTGTGGCATGTACTATAACTATGTGTAGTGCTGTAGTGTAATAAACTAGCTAGGTAGGGGAATTACTCCCAGACATGACAGGTGTGTGTGTCACCTGTGGGCAATGTGGAGGGGGTTTTGCTTATTTATTTTATGGTGACCCTACTGTATACCACAATGTCAACCATACAAGGATAACAGATGTAAATTAGCTAAGAGGCTGGGGTGCAAAGCCATACCCATACATATGACATCAAGGCCAGCCAATCACAGCTAGCAACCCCACTATTACCCAGAATACACACTCAACCAATGTGTCATATGCACACACATGCCTAGGCAACAGCCAATATGTGGATAGTACAATGCATATTGGCCACTGAAAGTATGCAGTGATAGCAGTGGGCTGCATAGGCCATGTCATCCTGCCCATCTGCCCAATATGCACCTACAATGCAGACAGTGCACCTCCACCATGTTCCCCAATGGACACCTGCACCACCTGTGGTGCCTTCACATGTGACTCACAATGGACATACTATGCCTGACAACATGCCCTGTATGGACAGATGCCACTGACATCAGGGAATGCTGTTAGCATGCCATCAATGTAGGTGCAGGGTAAACCTGTTGCCCATTAACAGTTCCTGTCACAGATGGCCAAGACTGGCACATCTGATGATAATCTGTGTTCACAACATGGGCCAGACACCCCAGATACAGTTGCACATGTCACTGTACATGCATGTGGGAGGTGTGCATATCCCAGACACCATCCATGTCATGGACTAAGGAACACAGACATGGCAAGTGATGCACAGCATTGGCCACACACAATAATCACCCAGGTGTCTGGATGGGGGATGCAATACCCACCTGTGTGGGCAAATACAGAATCTACAGGCCTGAGACATAATGCAGACCACTGTCATGTGGCCTGATGCCAAGGTATACCCATTGCCTACCCTTGTACAGCCTGCTGGCACAGTTGGTCACCCCCTTGCAGACATGCACCCATGCATGTCATAACTGGCACCCTGTGTGCTCGTGTGTGTGTTGTATGGTGTTTATGTTCACATCCACACTCACTACAGCCCCCAGGTGGCATACTGAACATGCTGTCTGATGTCTGACATCTTCTCATACTCTTTGCCCACACAGCCTCCATATGACCCATGTGGTGCATGTGATATCTGCACATTGATGTGTTGTGGCAATCCCACTAGTGATGAGTTGCACTCCTGGCCCTGCCATGTGTGTCAGTGCATGTGTGTCCCTGTGTGAGTTTGCCTGTGTTGATGCTGGCACCTGTTCATGCAGATAGGCATGTGTACAACATCTACCGTATATCTACCATATCCCTGTTGCAGATGTCACTCACCATCACATATATGTTCTGAGTGCTGCACAACAGGTAACCCATGTGGTGCATCCAGTAACTGCATCAAACTGTGATAGCACTACATAGTTGTTGGGGGTCTGATGCCCTGTGCTGGTGGGTGTGTGACACAAACATCCTTCAGTTTTACTCACCCACCCCTCCCTGACATGTATTTGCCTATGTCTTCCTCCCCCACTCCCTCTATGGTGGATGTGAAAACTCACACCTGCTTTGCTTAGGCAGCAGCATGTGTATTTTAAGTGATGCTCATGATCAGCTGATGGCCTCTGCACGAATTGCAGCCCACCCCTAGCTGATTGCATGTGGAACAGCTGTGGTAAGATTCCCATAGCCAACTGCTTGGAAACACACTCCAATACCTAGGAACATCATGGTGGTATTGGCCCTTTTCAGTCACTGTGAGCAGGAACTAGATCTGTTGTTTGGGAAACAGCATCTCAGATGAATTGGGGATTTACCTCTAACAACATACACTGTGGAAAGAGGCCAACAAACAGGAGAGGGATGTGCCTGACCTGACTACAGACTACAAGTGCTGCTATACTGCATTTGGAGTAATGTTGGTTTAACAGTGCTTGTCTGGATATGCCTGTCGTACATGTCACAATACCTGCCATGTCAGTTCCATGTATATGAGGAATCCCTATCTGCAGGGTCATCTGCAGACTGGGCAGTGTTGTGCCTTTGGTTTCATGTGTTAGCCACGGTGCATCTATCTGTGGAATGCAGAGGGTAGTGTAAGGACTGCAGTCTGTAGATGGTGAAGGCCGTGACAGTTACTGAATTCATATCCCTCATAGGACATATGGTGCAACAAACCCCATTATAATGGTAAATGTATGAGTGTATCACAGCAATGTGTCTATACTGGCCCTGTGTATGTGCTGTCAGCCACACCTCTGTCAACCTTTGTACATATGTCATGCATGAAGTGGTGCATATGTGCTGTACACCATAAACAGTGTCATCATCTCTGATAACAAGCCAGTGATATATCAGATTGGTACACGTCATGTACAGTAGGGTTATATTTCATGACATAACCTGGACATTCTGCGGATGTTTGTACAGTACTGAGGTATGTGTAGTGGTGGTGAATGTCGACAGTGTGTGTATTGTTAATATGTACTTTAGCTTGTATATAGACTATGGTAGATGTCATTGTTCTAGTTCCCCTTCTAAGTGATGTTACATTCTGCCCCACTGTATGGTACAGTTTTGCCATACATGTTTGTAAGACCATACACAGACATGTCCCATACCATAGACAGTCATTAGGCCAAACTGTGTAGCAGCCCAGTATATGTAGGGTCATTCTGTAAGTGGCACATATGAGGATGGTGTAGAACAGATAGTCCATGTACTGTAATATTATGCTAGCTTATCATATGTGGCTGTGGCTGTGTTCACATTGGTTGTGGTTATGCACTTTCACACAGGTGTATCTTACCTTGTGCTGTGGCATGGCTGTTGTACCTGCTATATATGCAGGTACATGTGCATTCCTCCATACGAGATGTAGATCAGTGTTGAGCCAGTCTGTCTGTAGCCTGCACAGTGCATTGTTACATGCCTAGCAGCTTAGTGTACTTACCCAGTGAGATGTCACGTGCAGATACTTGCCAGATGTACTGCTGCCGGGCCTCCCTTAAAAGTCATGTATGTCAGACAGAGCAGTGGGATGCTGTACAGATATATGTCAATATCTAGTGGGTAGTATGTGTCCATGGCACCCCTGTACCAGCAGTCATTATGTGTCAGGCCAGACAGGAGTGTGTGAATCCAAAATCCATGAACCAAATGTATACCAGTCATTATGTGTTGCACCCATCTACATGGCTGTCTACATCCATATTGTCAGGTCTGGTACAAATGTTGTGCACTAAGGGATTATGTGTAAACCTCTGGACTGTGCAGGGTGTGTCCAAAGTTCCACATATATTGGCCAATATCTCTGCTGCACTCCACATGGGCATTACATGCTGGTGGCGGTACTTTACAATGATTTCCTTAGGATGTCTGTCAGTAGCCAATGGCACATATGTTATAAGCAGATGTCACCTTCCACACACACCATGTCTGTGAAGACAATCCCAATGACAGTAGCAATAGTCAAGTAATATACCTGCTATACATACCTGACATCCCCTTGCACTATGGCTTTGGGGCTATAGGGGCTGGGGTAGGGCTACTCTCCAAGTCCAGGACATGTGGTGGAAATATATGTACATATACTTATCCAGACAGCTATATATATATATATATATATATATATATATATATATATATATATATATAAAGTTACATATGTGTACTACTTCCAATTACTGTATACATATATATATATATATATATATATATATATATATATATATATATATATATATATATATATATATAATTACACATGTGTACTACTTCCAATTACAACTGTCATGGCAACCACCAACTATAAATCCCTACAGCATGTGGGTGTGGTCCCTTTACATTTCGTATGTGATGGACATCCTTCCTGTGTGTGGGCATCAGTGTTACAGACAGCAGGTAGCCATACCTCTTACAGGAGAACCTGCACACTCAGAGCAGCCACATATTTGTAGGAGGATCAGGAACTACAGACAGACTGTGAGTAGAGTTGTGTTATGCTTTGCATAGTACTGGTGTTACAGGGTGTGTGTGTGTGTAGATACTAGTGTACTATGGAATGCAGTCTGTCTGCATAGCTCACTACTGTGGGCCTATCCTCTTGCTGGACAGAGGTATGCCTATCATGTGTTGTCCATCGATCACACAGGTCCTGTGTCAGATAATACACTGGCAGTGTGTGTGTTGCATGCTATCAGTACATGGCTGCATCCATTTCTGTGTCTAATCTCAATTCCCTGACTAAGGGTATGTTGCAGACTATCCTGTAACACCAGTATCTTGCTTAGTGTATGGCAACAGTGTTCCACATATGTGCCTGTGTTCCAGCCACTGTCCTCCATCTACATACCAAGCTTTGCACATATGTCATGCTGTTGGGGGTTGTTCTGTAGTGGGCTGTGAGTATATCACACTGCCATTGCTGCCATCAGTCCACTGCTGTTGTATCTTCGACACATATAGTGGTGCTGGGGCCATATATGTGTGGGCGTCACCTACACAATGCATGTGTGCCCTTATGCACTCTAGAGGCCAGTGTATGTAACAGTGGTAGATGGGCCTGTATTTTTGAGTGTAGGTGGGGAGCACCATAAATGACCTAGGCTGTTACAAAATGTGGGGGGTATCAGGGGTGAGCTGCCACAAGGTATCTGGATCTACAGTACCATATACTTCACCTATATTGACATTACGTACATAAATTGGGGTACTGCAAGCCTACTGCCTCCTGCCATATAGACTGTTCTGTTTGTCAGTGTGCATGTGATGGTGTCGGTTATGCCTTGTTATGTACCAGTTACAACCCATTTGATCACAAAATGTCTTTACCTCCTACTGAGTTTGTACAGAGTGTAGACAGAGGCTGCTTTACTACACACCTGCAGTACATACTGTTCATTGTTTGGTATCCTGTGGCCCAGTCTGTCTTCACTATTGTACAATTTGAAGGGCTTGACCTGGACAGCAACAGTTGTGAACCTTTCCAGACTACTGTATTAGTGTAACTCTTTCACAGTTGCAGTACTCTGTTTATATGGTTATCAGCATCTAAACAGTTATATGACATGATATATAGAACTGTTATAGTACACAATTAAAGGATTCCCATTTCTGCAAACCTGTGTGTGGTGTCTTTCCTATGACCTTTCCATGGGTATATGTTGCAGGCAACGATTGACATTTGTATGGGTGGCCCATACTGTGTCCAGTTGTTCAGGTATTAACTGTTGGCATAGTGGCTGCTCCGTATTGTGTGCAGCTTCTACATATGTATTTTACTGTACATATATCTGTGTATGTGTGGTCACATATATATATATATATATATATATATATATATATATATATATATATATATATATATATATGTATCTGCATATCTGTGTCTGTGTATCATCATGTTGGTGCTGGGCCTTTTTATTCACTGTGAGCAGGATCTAGATCTGTTGTTTGGCAAACAGCATCACAGATGGATTGGGGACTTACCTCTGACAACATACACTGTGGAAACAGACCAACACAAAGGAGGGGGTGTGCCTGTCTTGACTACAGACTGTAAGTGCTGCTATACTGCAGTTGGGGTAATATTGGTTTAACAGGGTGTGTGTGTGAATATGGCTGTCGTACATGTTTTAATACTTGTCATGTCAGTGCTATGTTTATGAGGAATCCCCATCTGTAGGGTCATCTGCAGACTGGGCAGTGTGTGGTGCCTTGTGTTCCTTGTGTTACCCACAGAGCTTTTATCTCTCAACTGCAGAAGGTAGTGTGAGGATTGCAGTCAATACATTGTGACAGCCGGGAGAGTTACTGACATCATATCCCTCATAGGACATATGTTGCATCACACCCTGTTATGATAGGAAATGTATGAGGTTATCACAGCGACATGTCAATATTGGGCCTGTGTTTGTGCCTCCAGCCACAACTCTGTCAACCTTTGTACATATGTCATGCAGTGGGGGTGCATATGTTTTGTACACCATATTCATTGACAGCATATCTGATAACAAGCCAGTGAGATATCAGACTGCTACACATGTTATGTATAGTAGGGGTTATATTTGAGGACATAGCCTGGGCATTCTGTGGTTATGTGTACAGTACTGAGGTATGTGTAAGTCTGGTAATTGTCGACAGTGTGTATATAGTGAATATGTACCTTGGCCTGTGTAGAGACTGTGGTAGATGTCATTGTTCTTGGTCCTGTTCTATCTGATGTTACATGCTGCTCCACTGTATGTCACCCTATCAGCTTACATGTTTGTAGGGGCGAACACACACATGTCCCAAACATCAGACAGCCATCGGTCCACACTGTGTTATGGCCCAGTATATTTAGGGTTGTTGTGTGAGTGGCACATATGAGGATGGTGTAGAACAGATAATCCATATACTGTAATAATATGCTAGCTTACCATATGTGGCTGTGGCTGTGTTCACATTGGTTGTGGTTATGCACTTTCACACAGGTGCCTGTTACTCTGTGATGTGACATGCCTGCAGAGCCTACTATCTATGCAGGTACATGTGTATTCGCACATAGTAGATGTACCCCAGTGTTGAGTCAGTCTGCCTGTAGCCTGCACTGTGCTTTGTTACATGCCTAGCAGCTTGTTGTACTTATCCTGTTAGATGTCATGTCCAGATACTTGCCAGATGTACTGCTGCTGGGCCACCATAACAGTCATGTATGTCAGACAAAGCAGTGGAATGCTGTTCAGATGTATGTCACTAACTAGTAGATAGTATGTGGCCATGGCATCTCTGTGACAGTTGTTATTATGTGTCAGGACAGACAGGGGTGTATAATGCATAACCTATGGGGCCAAATGTATACCAGTATGTACATGTTATACCCATCTACATGGCTGTTAACATCCACATTGACAGGCCTTGTCCACATGTCTTGCATGAAGGGGTTCTGTGTATACACCTGGACTGACCAGAGTGTGTCAGACTGTCCACATAGATTGGCCATATTGCAGCTGTAGTTCACAGGGGTGTTACTGTGCTAGCAGTGATACTGTACCATGATGACCTTAGGAAGTCTGTAAGTAGCCAATGGCGCACATGTTAACAGCAGATGTGGCCTCCCACACACACCATTTCTGTGAAGACAATCCCTATTACAGTAGCAATATTCTACAAATATACCTGCACTATATACGTGACATCCCCTTGCACTGAGAGGTTGGGACTATTGGGGCTGAGTTAGGGCTCCACTCCATGTGCAGGACATATGGTGAACATATATGTATATATAAGTATACATATACCCATATAGATATATACACATATAGATATCTTGCTTACTGTATGACAACAATTTTACACATATGTGCCTGTGTTCCAGCCTTTGTCCTCCACCTACATACCAGGCTTTGCACATATGACATGCTGTCAGGGGTTGTTATGTAGTGGGCTGTGTGTATGTCATGCTGTCATTCCTGCCATCACTCCACTGCTGTTGTGTCTCCCACACATACCGGGGGCTTGGGGCCATATATGCGTGGGCTTCACTTACACAATACATGTGGGCCCTAATGCATTCCAGAGGCCAGTGCATATAACAGTGGTATATGGCCCAATATTAGTGAGTGTAGTGGGGTGCACCATGACTAACCTAGGCTGTTACAACATGTGTGAGTATCTGGGCTAAGCTGCCTTAAGGTGTCTGGATGTACATTACCATACAATGCATCTTGGTTAAATGCAGGCCTACTGGCTCCTGCCATATGGAATGTTCTGTTTGTTAGTGTGATTGTGATAGTGTTAGGTATGTCTTGTTATGTAACAGATACATCCCATTGTGTCAACTGGGGTCTGTACCCCCTAGGGATTGTGTACAGAGTGTAGACAGAGGCTGCTGACCTATACATCTGCATTACGTACTGTTGATTGTCTGGTATGCTGTGGCCCAGTCTGTCATTACTATTGTACTACTTGAAGGCCTCCGCCTGGACAGCAACGTATGTCAGCCTTTCCAGACTACTGTCTTAGTATAACTGTTTCACAGTTGCATTACACTGTTCATATGGATGTCAGTGTCTAAACAACTATATGACATGGCATATACAACTGACATAGTACACAAATAAAGCTTTCACATTCATTTATGCACACCTGTGTGTGGTGTTATACCCTTCGATATCTCTGTGGGTATATGTTGCAGGCTATGAATGTCATTCGTATGGGTGGTTCATACAGTCTCCAGTTGGTAAGTTGGTGACTGTAGGAATACTGGCTGCTCTATATTGTGTGCACATACTACATATGTATCTTGCTGTACATATCCCTGTGGGTGTATGTGTAGTTTTAGATATATATATATATATATATATATATATATATATATATATATATACCTGTATCTGCATATATGCATCTGAGTATATGTATCCTAGGGATGGCCATGTCGTGTCTGGTCCTGGTTATGGGATCTGCAACATTCTGTACTGTATTATAGGGGAGTCGTGCTTGGCAGTGGGGTATACCTATTCGTACCAGATGTATATTGTGTGGGGCCTCTCAACCCCATTAACGTTGCATGAGGACATATATGTTTTTATTTCCCCATTGTTATCTACAGATGTATGCCTGTATATACCTATATATATATATATATATATATGTATATCTGCTGACATATATATATATATATATATATATATATATATATATATAAAAATATATATAAAACCATAAAACCTGCCGTATATATTTAGACATGTAGATGTGGACATATATATCTATAGATGTAGGCATTTGCATGTTTGTATGTTTAGATATATATATATATATATATATATATATATATATATATATATATATATATATATCAATATGTTGTACCTGCTTAGGCATTAATATATTTACTCACACACATGCATCTACATGTTGGAATACATTCTCTGTACTGTTGAATGACTGGGCTGGATGATATGTTTGTGAATACATCAAGGATGTGTATGTCTGTGATGGCTTAGTGGTTAATCACTTTGGCTATGGTATACAGGGTCCTAGGTTTGATCCTAGCAGAGGCTGTTTATTTTGTTGCTAGGCAGAACAAGGGCCGTTAGATACAGAGTGATTAAGCACTTTTGAGCAGTTGTAAGCGGGTTTGCGCAGGTTTGTGTGACAGTAAGCACTGCTAAGTTATGGTCACTGTTTCTTACAATCAGTTAGCTCCTGAATTTCCTAACCTGTGTAGGCATTGCTTACTCCCATGCAAACAGGCTTAATTCTGCTTACTGCTGTTTAAAAGTGCTTACTCCTGCTTACCCCTGCATTAGTTTTGTTAGAAGAGAAGAAAAAGGGGTTGATAGGAAAGTGGTGAAGAACGGGGCACAAACAGGGAAAGACAGTAGGGATAATAGCTATGGATGTGCAGGAAGGGTATAGGAAAGGTCCATAGCTGCCCATTTCTTCTACAGCAACAGCTGTGCATATACACTGAATTTGGAGGTATATTTGAACCCTCAAACCCCTGGGAGAGGGGTGAGGACAACATAGCTTCGTTGTGATGCCAATTAGACCAGATTACATATCCAGTGGACATGTGTGCAAAATGGGCAGCTATGTATGGGGTGAGATTGTTTGTGAGAACAGATTGCCCTTTTTTTCTTTTTTTCAGGTGAGAGTGGGATGTTGGGGAGGGGTAGTAGGTATATATCGAGAAGTAGGTTAGGTAGGTTAACAGACAAGACAAACAAGATGCATACATGGGTGGTATATGACACGTGGGGGGTAAACACCTTGGACAGGTAGGGGTGTTTGGAAGTCGCAGGCCCATGAGCCCCCAAATAGAAACAGTGGGACTGAGGTCCCCACCCATGGGCAGTCACCACTGCACCATCACGGCCCAAATTGTGGCTGTGCTGGGGGGTGTGTAGGAGGGGCAAGCTCACCCACTAAGTGTGCCACTCGGCCCTCAAGCTGCCGTAGCCAGTCTCAAAACTCCAAATTGAGCTCCCTATGTACCATGGCCTGAACATGTTGACGGGTGACAGGTTCCCCTCCCCTGCGACAGTTCCATGTGAAGGTGGCACAGGGCCCACGGAGGAGAAGGTCCCAGGCTGGGCCCCAGATGTGCTGGTGCCTGGTGCCATGGCCAGCTGAGGTGGGACAGGTAGGTTTGCTGAGGCCGGCCTTCCCATACGAGCTGTGTTGTACATATGGGTTAATAACAGTCAACAGCATTCGGGATTAGTTATAACAGCATGCATAGGTATTACCATAACCCAAAACAGCAGATTTAACACAGTTGCAGAGCAAGCAGAACACATGCATATATGGAACAACAGTGGCCACTACAAAAACATGCAGATTTCATTGATGGCAACAGGCCACCAATATGGGTGTATTTTAACATGGCACATGCATTGAAACAAATGTGAATATTTATAAACCATTAGGACATATGTCCCAACAAATGTTTGGAGTGTACACATACCATTTGAGGAGTATCATTGGGTTATTTTGCACATATGGTAGGGGTGAGAGAGAGAGTTCAGTTAACAACTAATATATGCTTGTAGTTTTCACACCATTCTTACTCACTGCAGTGATCGTTCCCTTACATGTATTATTACACTACCCAATGGCCTCATATTGTACACTGGTATGTTCATGGATTATTATATACGTGACCTGTGTCTTACATACAAGCGTGACAAGAAGCAGGTGTTAATGCAACATATGTTGAGGATTGCTGTCATACACTTTGGGTGAGGTGCTAGAATAACAGGTTTGTTTTCATATGCATTCAATAACAATGTGCACATTTGACTATCATTTATATGTTATTAACAGCTGCCTACATTTCTTGGATCATCACACTGATTTTTCAGGGGGAGCAGTGTACCAGGCTGGTGATATGGACCATTTATCTGGACATGCTGGACAGATTGAACAGTTCTGGGTTATGAATATGCATACAACTTTCAATTTGAACATTCTAGCAATTTCTGTACAGCTGTTGGGTGTAATTATCCATACATATTTCTATCTGAACATTGTAAAAAAATCTGAACAGTTGTGTTGTATGATTATGCATACAACTTAGTAGCACTCCCAGGATTCAAACCCCTGCTGTGTGTGACAAAAAATGTAGCTAACATCACAGTACACTGTGCTATCAGGGAATTGATGTAAAGCTTTCTACTGTTTTCTAAGTCTCCCTCACTTGTACAATATGACTGACCTCTTGGCACTTCCAACATTGTTATGGAGGACTTCATATACATTTTATCTGCATACCACAGTGTGGGTGAAACTGCTTAAAATACAACAGTACTAATTATAGTATGCAACAGTTCACCAACATATGAAAGAAGAGTAAACAGAAGCACTCCAGAGGTTATACCTTTATTCACAGACTATTACACATGCATTTCTACTGGTACAACACTTTCTAAGGCTCTTATATTTATTTGTTATGACAGTACCTGCAGACTAATTACTAACCTGCCTCGCGACACAGCCTTTGCAACCTAGCAATATTTGCAGCTGACAGAGAAATACAGTGATATTTACCCATACCTGTCCATAGTATACACAAGCTAGGTGATTTTTTTACTACTTAGTAGAATGAGTACTTACTCAGTACTGGGGCATTGCGCATCTGCCGAAACTCCTGGATCCACTGTTCCAGTACATCCCCCCTCCACTGCTTTAGGTCAGCATGGTTGTGCCTGACCTGTTCACCAGTGTGGGGGATACCTGTGGCACTGGTGAGGTCATGGGTGAGACTGTCCCAGGCCTCCACTTTATACTGCAAGCCCTGGCTCTGACCCTGCAGTAGTCTCTGCTCATGGTGTTTTACCAGGAGCCATACCATGAATTTTGACTCCTGGATGCCCCAGTGCTGCGCTCTAAATCAAGTGCCTTCACCCACACCTGACATTCTGCCTGCAGTAGGAAGCTACAACCAGTTATGAGAAGCATTCCCACCTATGGGGTTTAAATACAGCCTATTTCCTGCACTTTCCCATGATTGGCCAGTTTTGAAAGGGCTAAGCTATGGGCACACCTGCTTACATAAGGTTGGCACTGCTTAAAGAGGTATACCACTAGGCAGATTGAATTGGCTCCCCTACACATTGCTTGCACTTACTAACTTGAGCTGTGTTGAGGTTAGCATTGCTTAATAGTTAATTAGCACTATATTTGCTGTTTGGCAGGGATTTATTCTTCATTGCAGGTTATATATGTCTCTGGTATCTGTGATTCATGTGTACATACACTGTATGGAGACCTGGGGACTTCTACACTTTATTACAATAACACCTCAAATCTATGCTTACTGCAGTACTCCAATTCACATATTTATGTTCTGTGGCAGGTTATACAACATCACACTGTACATAGATTCAGTTCACATGTTTGGTTTGATTTTCCTGTGGTGAGGTTTAGTTTGCTGATACCTCATTCATCTGTACTGCTATGATGGCTTAGTGGTTGACTGCAGTGTACAGGGTCCTGAGTTCGAGCCTTGCAGAGGCAGTTTATTTTGGTGCTGGGCAGAACACGGGCCGTTGGGTACAGAGTGATTAAGGCACTTTAAAGCAGTTGTACGCGGGTTTGCGTGGGTTTGCATGAAGCTAAGTAATGCAAACCTCCGGGTACAGTTTCTTACACTCAGCTTCTTCTTTGCTTAATCCGTGTGGGCAATGCTTACCCCTGTGCAAACACACTTAAATACACTTACTAGTGCTTATATATGCTTACTGCTGCTTATTTGTGCTTAAACCTGCTTACTAGTGCCTTATTCGTTATGACACTGACACTTCACATGTGCATTTAATGCAGTACTCCAGTTATTTAGTAGGTTATACAGCAAAAAAATGTCACAAATTTTCATATACAGATTTCACATAGAAAATGGAATGTGCAGCAGTGGACTCGAACCGGGAATGCCTGTTTGCTAGGCGGAGGACCTGACCACTACACTATTGCTGTGCTGCTTCATTTGCATATATCTTCTTTGTTATCCTCTTCAGCCTTTTAAACTGCTTTAACCATAGCTAAGCGATGGGCAAACCCGCACACCTACGGTTAGCTGTACTCGTGTTTTTATAAAAAAAAAAAATAAAAGGGTTTCTTTGTTTTATTTATATGTACTGTTCCTGTTGTACACATGGGGGACTGTTGGTGGGGATATGCGGACACTTATGAGTGGTCTCACTCATTTATTTACAGTTTCTGCTGTTCTACTTTGCAGGGGCATGTTTATTCTGAGAGCTCTGCACTCAGACACGCCCCCTGCACTCGTCCACACTTCATGTAAGATTAGGAGGTCAGGCAGCACGTCTTCATTAATATGCATGGTGCGCTGCCATCCTCCTCCTAAACTGCCACTTCCGTGTAGGACTAGATTAGTCCTACATGGAAGATTAGTAAATATGGGGGATTGAGTTTCAGACTTCATACCCTTCAGAAAAAATGCATGCTAAAGCAAGACCTGTTATTCTATCAACGGTCTTAGTTTATACAAGAGCAATTTTTAGTATTGTTTGTATGTTCCCCCAATATATTTGGCCTTGTCCAGATTTCTTGCATTAAGGGGTTAAGAGGTATGCACAAATAAATTGCTTTATAGAATTAGGCATATCCAAACCTCTCAACTGTCCCTGATTTTGCCTCAAAATATTGCTCTCCCCCTAATAATCCCTCCACAAAATGACAATATTGGAAGAAGACATGGAGGGTTTACAATTAATAAATAATTATAATGATCAGATTTATAGATTACTTTTATTTCAGAAATGCATGTAGATTCTCTTATTTTGTCAGCTGCTCAAGTTAACAGTGCTAATATTAAAAAAGTGTCCCTTCTTTGACAGGTTCCCAGCTGTATTGTGTGGTATTTTATATTTTTGCATCACGTTTTATGTCCTTTTTTCATAAAATTGTGTTTTTTCTGGCAAATTAGTGGCAAATCATTAAAGATTGAAGTTAGAAAATAATAACAGACATTTGAGTTTCAGATTTCAAACCCTTCAGAAAATGCATACTAATGCAAGCCCTACTATTCTATTATTTTTTGAAGTTTATAAAAGCAATATTTAAAAATTGTCCTTATTTTTGGGCCTTTGTCCCACTTCTACTTATGGCTTTGTCCAGATTTCTTGCTCTGAGGCTGAGAGGCATGACAAATGTGTCAGGGCCATCACCATCAGCCAGAGACATTTCAAATTATGACATACTTGTTGCACCCCACGCCCCCATGTAGTGACTCTCGATGTGTCCAAGCAAGGCAAGGAGCAGTTATACAGTGTAAGTGTGCAGAGTATCCCCCCATCCAAGGTAGACACAAGTACTACAGTGGCTTTTCATCTGTCATTGACTTTGCAGAATGTTCTTGTTTTCTTTCATATTTTTATACTGTTGATTTATGCTTTTAATTATTCAGAAAATGCATTTGTTGCAGTGACTCTTGCTCTGTGTTTAAGTAGCAATGCTTTAATGACCATCAGGTAAGCTTGTCTGAGATTGTAAGATGCAAGCAAGCTGTAATAAGCGTACTGTTAAAGAATTACCATCATTGAAAGCCTTTTTGTTGTTGCCATGCAGAGAATATTTACATAACTGGATAACATAATAAGCCTTAGGTATTGAAATGCATATGACAGTATTTGTAATGAACAGAATTACAGTATTTTCAGAAGCTCATTACATTTGTTGGAGACTTGCAGCCCTCTTGCAGGCTTTACCCGTAAACTAAACAGAATGCCAGTCTATCATGTGTGGTCCATAACCTGCGCAGTAATCCTTTAAGCAATTTATCTTGAGCTTGTTTCTCGTTTGCTGTTCATTTTTTACTTTGATCATGTTTTCCCCATGAAACAAGTAAATAGTTGTTGTCAGGCAGCAGGTCTTTTTTGGATAAGAAACATTTTTACAAGTGGAGGTATCACAGAGATTGCTACTTTCAGCATGTTACTTGGTACTTTTATAAAGCTGGATATAAATTATAATTAGAACTGCAGTGCAAGGAGAAGTGGTTTGAGTTGAGTGCTGCTTGTTTTTTATGCTTGATTTTAACTGGCATTCCAGTAATGTGTTTAAAAAGTAATTTATTTTTTCATGCCTCAAAACCTTTTTGTTTCCATCTAGATATTAAGTAAGCTTTCATCTAGCCAATGCATCAAAATATTTTTTTCTTCTGCAATTTATTTTGTCTTGATTGGACTCTCATAATGATGGTTTGGCACCTAGGGCAGCATATTTAATTAAAGTACCAATTTTTGTGGTTCTGAGCATAGCCCCACCCCTGTCTCATTGGTCACACCACTTCCCATTGGCCCCACCCATTCAACTGTCTCCCGCAGCGCCCCTTTGATTTGAACTCATCAGCCACTACTGCTACAAACATTTTTAAACAGACATTCAGCAATATATAAACAGACATTAAGTAATATACCTTAACAATTAGATATTAATTTGATTATTAAACTACATTCATATGAAATAAATGCAACTAATACAGTACAAAAGATATTTACATATTAGTAGATGTTGAACATTTAAAGTGGTATAATAGTGGGTTTGTTAAACAGGTAATAGATCATGTGAGTAGTTATTGAAAATTCAAAGAAATGGAAGTGAAGGAAGGAACTAGGTAGGGCAGAACATGTCATTGTTGTAGTTAAGAGTTGAGGTATAGACCAGGTTCACATATATATATATATATATATATATATATATATATATGTGTGTGTGTGTGTGTGTGTGTGTGTGTGTGTGTGTGTATATATGTGTGTGTGTGTGTGTGTGTGTGTGTGTGTGTGTGTGTGTGTGTGTGTGTGTGTGTGTGTGTGTGTGTGTGTGTGTGTGTGTATATATATATATATATATATATATATATATATATATATATATATATATATATGGCTAGCATAAGGTTATAGTAGAATTATAGATGTGGAGATGAGCAGTGTCACAAAATGATGCATATGGCTAGGAGATGTTAGTAAACCTTTTCAGGTTTTGGAGAAAACTGGTTGTGGGGCATAGGACACTGAAGAGAAATGGCCTGACAAACGGCAAGTTGAAGATAGCATCACCAATTATCCTAGAGATATACAGGAGCAGATTCCTTTATTTGATGAGTGAAGTTTTAATTGTGTGAATGGATTTAAGTGGTAGTGGTATATGGTTTCATAGGATTGGCTACCACAACCCTGAAGGGCACTTCGTCGACTAGTGGGACATTGAAGTACACTTTCAAAGGGGCTAAAACTCAGATGTACATGTAACAAACCTGCATTACTGAACTCAAAATAGCACATGACATCCAATAGTCACATTTTCATAACAGTGAATTTCGAACCATCAGTATTAACATGGTTCGAAATGGGGACATGAAATCATTTTCAGTTTCGACAATATGGTTCGGTGATGTGAATAAATGAACAAGTGCACTTCTGGGTTATGATAATAAACCGTTTCATAGCTTAGCTATGCTATGTGAATACAAAAATTCACTTGTAGTAGATGATTTGGTTATAGTGATTAGTGAGTTTTCCATAGAGTGTAAAATTCTGTTGTTGGAGAATTGTATGAAGTTGTTAAAAGCCTGACAATATTCTGGCTTACAGAGTAGTCTATGTATTGTAGTTAGTTGAGAATGAGTTATGTGGTAGTTCTTACCAGTTTTTTTTTCTCTCTGAGATCTAGGCAAAGGTGTGTTCTATTGTTATAGTTTACTGAAAATTTGGTTATTTTATTATAACATTGCTCAAGTTTGGACAGTTGTGAGGCTTGAAGGTTAGTGAAGATTGATACAGCACAAAGGAGAGATGGCAATAAGAAAGCAGATGCTATACGTATTCTGGCTATGTCAGTGAGGTAGTTTTTAGTCTGTATAATGCATCTAGTTTTTGATTGTTTTTTTAACCACGTGTAACATGATGGTCAAATTTCAACTGACCATCTCTGATGACAGTTTTAAATTTTGTATTTTTTTTTTTTTTGGTAGTGATACATTTTAAGGTAAAGGGAAATAATTTATGTTTTGGGGGTTGTTAGTAGTTTTGAATTCTTATCAATGTTCCAGTCAATAAGAAGGATTGTCGTGTAAGGCCTTAAGAGTTCAAAAAGAGATTTGGCAGAGCAGATTAGGAGTGAGTCATCGGTGAACTGAATGAGAATAGTTTGTAGCTATGTAGAGGTCATTGACGAACATGTTGAGAAGTATGCGGCCTAGTATAGATCGTTGTGGATTACTGATAGTTACAGGCAAGAAGGTAGGGAAATCGTTTTTCAGTTTCAGTGCTTGTAGTTTGTTTGAGAGGTAGCTTCGGAACCATTGCAGTGAAGAGTTGGTGAGCCCAAAGAATGGGAGTTTATCTAAGTGTTTCTGGTTAAAGATAGTACTGAAACCTTTTAATAAGTCTATGAAGTTGGTGGAGACTAGGCTTCCAACATTTCTATGGGTGTTGACAGTATTAACAAAACTCAGCAAAGTAGCAGTTGTGCTGTGATGAGGAAGGAAACCATGCTGTGCTAAAGACAGAAACTGATTATCTATTAAATAGCTGAGAAATTTTTCTAATATTTTGACAGGGGAGATAGGATAACAGTTGGCATAGGGTTTGAAAACTTTGCATTACTTCCATGCTTGGTGCAGTGGAATAATGATTGATTGATTTTTTTAGACTGGGGGCTTTATTTTCAGATATGGATCAATTTATCAGAACTGAAACTGGGTGTGCAATATCCTCCGCTACTATTTTAGGATACTTCCCAGGTAGATTGTCAGGGGCAGTTGTAATAGACTTCAATTTTTTTGAGGTATTTTTTGATACTATCTATCAGAACTGACCAGAAGAAGAAACATTGAAGAGGGTAATTGATAGAGTGTGGACATCAAGAGCTTGACCAGTTAGCCGATTGATTAAAGACTGCACAGTTGATGTAAATTAGATATTTGATTGATTGGTTATGGTATCAATTTGTTTCTGTTTGTTGGTGTTGGCTGTGTAGTTTGTCTTGGATTTAATAGTTTATTGACTGAGGCCCAGGACAGTTTTGGATTATTAGTGTGTATTTAGTGATTGGTTGATTTGGTGATAACTTGTTGTTCTATGTTTCTTAGTGGTCCAAATGCTAGTAATGTTGGACCTGTTTTAGTTTTTTGCCCAGACCTTTTGTGCTTTGTCTCTTTGTTTCATAAGTTGTTTAGCTGCCAAGTATAACTAAATAACCAATCAGGCAAGGTTGGCTTTGACTCTTTTTATACGGGGGTGGGGGTAGATATTGTGTTTATAAGCCCTAGGAAAGTTTTACTGAACTCAGAGACAGCATCATCTATGGGGAGAGTCTTTAGTGACTCCCTGTTATGTAAAAGTAGTGTATTAATAAAAACGTCTTCATGAAAAGTTGTAAGTGTTCTTATCAGGCTATAATAATGTGTTTTGGGGCTGTTGCTTTGGGAACTGATGTTGGAGATTGGTGATCACTTAGGTTGTGTGACAGAGTTCTATTGGATGATATTTTATTTGGAGAGATGTCAGGTTTTAGATGAGGATTGATTGTCTGGCTGTGGTTTTGTTATATGGAGTCGGTGTGGTTATAGGTTGGGTAAATTGTACAGGTGTATATTATATGTCATATTTTCAGATTGTATGGCTTGCTAATCTGTATTAACATCACCCAATGTTATGGATTCATGAGGGATTTTTAGAGGCCCAGCAAGGTATATCATCAAGTGTTTTAGCATTATTACCTGGGAATATGTATATACCCATGATTGTGACCATCTTGTGAGTGTTTAGTTTTAGCATGGTTAGTAGGATTTCTGAGTTACAGAAAACTGACAGGAAGTAGAGGAAGGGGAGATACCTATTGTTTTTTTTTAGAAAATAGAGACACTGACAGCTTTAGTGTTGGCTCTGTCTCTAATATGATATTTTTTTAGCCTGGCAGGGCAATTTCTTCATTTTTTGTTTCCTGGCTTGCAAGGTTTCAGTGGCAGATATGATGTCTAGAGAGTGTGCTGCTATTCAAGCACTCACAACAGGAAGTTTTTTATAATGACTTTTTAAGTTGGTATATATATATATATATATATATATATATATATATATATATATATATATATATATATATATATATATATGAAGGCCAGGGTGAGACTGGTTGAGGTAGCAGTGATAAAGGAGGGAATGTGGGAATATGCTCTCTGATGCTGAATGTACTGAGCTGGGCCAAGATTTGGGTGAATTTGTTGGTGTGGGCCGAGAGATTTTTCTTTATTTTATATTTAATACCTAATTTGTGAGTTAATGATGTTTACTTTGGATAACTGTACTTGAATTGCAGGATACATGTGATTATATAGATGGGATGTGACTGAAATATGAGGTTCAGAAGTATTTTGCTTAGAAGATGCAATATAAGACTTTTGTTGGAATTGTGAGGATAATGGATGTTAGTAGGATGTTAGGTTTATAAGGAAAAGAGGTACTTGTATGAGAAACTGAAGAAGATACATGTTTATGAAATGTAAGAAATAAACATATTTGAAGACTAGGGAATGATGATATGGTTAGGAGATAAAGTAAATAGGGATAATCTGGGTAAACAGAAGCTAAAATGTATATACTATATTGTGTTTAGTCTGTAGGCTTATATGTGATTTTGAGATATGTGGGTGTTTACGTGTGTAGGCATGGGGAATATTTATGTGAATGAGGATGGATTTATGAGGTGCTGGGTCTGCTAAGAGTGTAGAATATGTATAGTTAAGGAAAGGTAACAAGCAAAACATACTGATTTAATTGTGTTTGGATGAGAGAGACTGAGGGTAGAGGGATGTAAGCAATATGGAAAGATAAGGGGAAAGCTGAGCTGTGAGACATTACAGAGGAAAAAGATGAGAGATAAATATTAGTCTGATTGTAACATATGAAAGCAGATTAAAAGGTTGAATTGAAGAGGGAGTTTTGCTCATGAATGCCATAGGCTGACAAGCATTTGACAATATAAATAAAACATTGATTATACAAAAACAAGCAAGCGTGACTAAGGAAGCGCTGATGTTAATCTGACTGGTTGCTGAAAAAGTGTTCGATAGGATTAGCTGGTAATATTTGATTCTGGTTCTAGGATACTTTGGTTTGTCAGAAAATAGATTTAGTGGATAATAAAGACATATGAAGGGGCAACAGCATGTAATAAATCAATAGAGAACTCATCTAAAAGTCTAAACCTGACTGTGGGTGCACTTCAGGGATGCCTGCTTTTTCTTCTCTTGTTTGCAATCAATATAGAGCCCATAGTAATATGAATTAGAAATTCATTTATACTGAGATATAATTTGTTTGGAGGACATGAAAAAATGTAATTGTTTGCTGATGATATTATAATATACATAACAGATCCCCTTATGAACATCCCAAGATGTTTAGTATCCTGAAGCAATATGAAGTGAAAAGAAAGACTATAGACCTTAACTATTCTGCTGCAGTTGACTTGGTTCAGCCATACCCCTACTGGTGGGGTCATTATCAAATGAAATATTTAGGGACTTGGCTTGAGAATGACCCTACCCAGCAGGACAAATACCATGTGGCAGGAAACAACAGCTGCCATTTTACAAGTGATAAATAATTGTAAAATGTTTGCAATGGATTGTAAGGTACAGGCTATTAAGATGTATTTAGGACCTTGGGTTATATTTATTGGTGAGGCATATTTTGAGGAGCCAAGTAAAACTATTTGACAAAGAATTTACAAAGAGCTTAAGGATCTTTTATGGAGTGGCAAATACTACAGAATTAAGCAGGAAAGAATGAAGTTGCCAGTGTAACAGGACAGACTTAGGGTTCTTGACTTAGAATCCAGTTACTTAGCTACACAAGTTAGATTACTTTATAACATAAAAATGGAGAGTCATGAGCGGAAATGGGAACAAAGGTTATCAGACAAAGGGGTCAGGGCAGAATGAGGGTTAAAGAAGAATAGGGCTCTGGACCCATGTTAGGGGTAGAGCTGAAATAGATCAGTTGATAATTATACCTAGAGGTGGATATTAAGATTGGCCCCCATTAGGGTTCGTCCCGTTATGGATGGGAAAGGGAAACCACAGTAGAGCAGGATTCACATCCAGATCTAGTGAGGTCATTGTTCCCCTGTACTCTTCACTTATCAGACCAATGATCGAGTACAATGCCCCATTCGGGATGTATCTCACCCGACATCTGCAACAATTGGAGAGACACCAAAAGTTCCTCACCAAAAGGATAAAGGGACTCCAAAATCTATCATATGCTGCCAGATTGAAGAAACTCCAGCTCTATTCAGTCGCATACCGTCTGCTCAGAGGTGACATGTGCCTGACATACAAGGCCATGTCCAACCCGGAATTAATGGACATGCTCCACCTCAAAAAATCCAAATCCACCAAAACCACTAGAGCAAGCGACTTAAACCTTAGCACGGACATAAATAGGATGTGCTGGAGGGATAGATTTATCACTCAGAGACTCCCTATGCTGTGGAATAAAATCCCGGTCCATGTGAGGCAGAGCACCTCGCTGACTCTGTTCAAGAGAAATCTAGACCTGTGGATGGGAGATCATAGGTTTACCCTGGGAATCATCTCTGTGTCACTGCTGGACAGAGGCACAACAAACTAATGGGCACAGTATTTTTTTCATATAAGGGGTGGCGTAAGCCACAAAAATTTGGGCTAGGCTTATAAATGCCTTAGGGCAGATAGCCTAGTATAAACCTATGAACCTATGAACCTAATTAAATGGCAGAAACTGAGGAAAGAACCTATGTTCTGAGAACATATTGAAGTGCAAGAGAATATTAAGAGTTGGGAGGAGAGTAGGGAAGAGTTCACCTTAAATAGAGGGATGAGTTATCTTACACTGCTTTGAAATAAAAGTGGAAAAAAGGCCTGGATTGTGAGAAAAGGAACAGAAGGATGACCGAAACTAATTGAGCTGTTAATAGAATCCAGGACAAAAAAATGCAGTAATTAAGAAATTAATAAGTAGGTCATACAAAGCACTCATAAACAACTATCAACAGCATTCAGATGTGATGAGAGAACAATGGAGGAAGTGGGGAGGAGACAATTGTTTCTGCAAAATTAGGTGGGACTTTGCTGGTCAACAAGCTATGCTATGAACTACAGGAAATTTAGAATATTTGGGTGGTAGTGCCTGCACAAATATTTCTATGTATCATTTAGAATAGCTAAAATTTTTTCCAATAGCTTGTTACAATTGTTGGCTGTATCGCATCAAGGAAAAGGGAAGCTGGGAACATATTTTTTGGGAGTGAGAGAATCTGTCAAACTAGAGGAAGGATGTGCAAGCTATACTAAATAGCATTTGTTGGGGCAAAGTTAACTAACAAAGGAGTTGGTATTGTGGCAGTGGGACCCACTCATGATAGGCGTTATAAACCCTGCTAAGCTAGCATGAAAGAAATGTATCACTAGGAGATGGAAGACCACAGAAGCACCAACAAGCTCTGATATAATAGAGCTTATAGAAGAGATGGAAAAGAAAGAACACAGGCAGAGGACAGGGGAACAGGACAAGTATCATAATAGAAAATGGATGAGCTGGATTAGCATTGTAGCTAATCTGTAAAGAGGCATAAGCAGGGAATGAATCCAACCTAGCAAATAACATATATGTATACACTAAAGAAATGTGGATTAGAGACTAGAAAGGGCATTCATAACTCGGGTTGGGATAAAATAGGAGGTGCTGATAAATAATATGATTATTTTAAAGGATGGCACATGGGAACGGAATCCCATGGAAGGGGAAAAAGTTAGAAAAACAATTGGTGAAGTTATGAATGCAATCCACAGTTTTGGACCCAGCCATTTGTAAATGATTTGTATGATGACCAGAGACAATTTCCAAATAATGTGCTATCTGTTGTGTCAACAAGGTAATTCATCAAGTGTACTATGCATGAAGACTGCACATTTGTTGTATATAGCTTGTGAGTTTCAGTTAATAAAACTGTTATTTAATAAAAATGGTTTCCCTTGCACCCATATACAGGAGCCTACTAAAAGTTGCACAAATATTCCCCTTGTTCCTGTATCAGCAAATGCACTGTTTCTTTTTGACCTAAAGTAAATAAACCGGTTCCTAAAATAGCAACCACCTTCATAGTTGAAGACAAGCACAAGAATGATTTTGTAATCAGTTGCTTAAAAAAGGTGAACAGCCAGTCAGCTAGCTTTGACTCTGTGCTTCCTTGGTATGAACCTTGTTTGGTCCAAGAACTGTCACTCATATAGGTGTCCTGCTGTGTCCCTCATCAAAATAATGATTTTTTTCTTGAGAAAGTATTGTAGAATATATCCAACACATTAATATAGACAACACATTATTGCAGTTATTACAGCATCACATTTCTTTTATTTCAGTACAGGCATGTCAGCTCAAATCTTCTTATTAGGTTCATAGGTTCATAGTTTATAGTTTAGTACTAAGCTAACTGCCCTTGCGAGCCATTTTAAGCCTAGCCAATTATCCCTTGTGAGACTCAAACCCTGCACCTTGTGTTTGTAAGGCAAACACCTTAACCATTAGGCCACCCTAGGAACCCCTGCTTTCTAAGTCAATTGT
Organism: Protopterus annectens; assembly: GCF_019279795.1. NCBI lineage: Eukaryota > Metazoa > Chordata > Ceratodontiformes > Protopteridae > Protopterus > Protopterus annectens. The sequence continues at coordinate 649,197,575 of NC_056751.1, read as the reverse complement.
ACCCTTATTTAAAAAGTACATATGGCAATAAATAGGTGCATATCTTTAAGGAGATGGTGCCAGTAGCCTACACATCTAGTGACAAATGTATGTCATGTGAAGCTTGGCTCCAGTTATAGATGGATAAAGCCCTGATAGTGACCCAGATGAACAGTGTTCAACTAGCAGAATTGGCAATGGTGAAGCCAGTGAAGGGAGGATAGCCAGAGAGCATCAGGCACCAGCTTGCCTATCTTCACTGGAGAGAGATGTTCATGCAAGACTGCCAGCTACAGGAATGTAGATGCATGGCCACAGGTATATGGGTAGTGTATAGCTGTGGTGGTGGTGCTGCAGTAGTGCTGTCTCCTCACAGTAAGACGCTGTCCCGTTCGATACTCAGCTAGAGCGTCTTCTGTCTGGAGACATGCGTGAATGGGCATACCTTCGTTGAAGGTTGTGCACCAGGGCTGGCAACTCGGCACATAAAAATCTACTGCCAATCATTAGCAGACCGGAGTTCTGCTATGGCGACCCCTAACCGGGAAAAGCCAAAAGACACAACATCTGTAGGGGGCATCAGCATGTGTGGTTTCACACATGTACCCTCTGCAAGCAATGAATGCAGAAGCTGCAGTTTAGTGCAGAGAAAAAGATAAGCATTGTTGACCCCACATGATCATGGATGATTCATCCAACCACCATATTTTCACTTCCAATGGGAACATGTCTGAATAGTGCTTCCACCATAAGTAATGCACAAATGGGCCGTAGGGTTCTCACCTTCCTGACAGAGGAGCAAATGGCTTGATCAGGTAGAAGATAAAGAAGCACCAAAATGATTAAGGGGAGAAAAATAAATTAAAAAAAAACTTATATCATGGTCTGACATTTTGTGTAGTTGCACATTCTGAAACACATTAGTAAATGCTGTCTGTGTGCAGTTCATCTTTGTGTTATTCCCTAAACCATCCTGAAGATGTAGATTTTAAATGGTGTCATAAGTAACTGAAAGTAAAAGAATTCATTTTCTCTCTAAAAAGTTGTTCATCTCCAACTGATTACTAAAAGCCTTTATTTAGAGAAAACTGTCTGACATCTAGTAATTATAGATCCAGAAATTTTATTTATTCCTGACTACAAGCATAATGTCTAAAAACCTGAAAAGGTACAGTGTGTTTTGTTTCTGTATGTTATAGGTGAAGAAGCTATGAAATTTTATTGTTCATGTTGATGTGAATGACCTGAGATGTACCTCCCTGGACTACATGAAAAGAGACATGGAAGAGCTCTCTGATCATTTAGCCCAGGGTGGTATGACCCTGACCCTGAGTAGCATCCTGCCCTCACCAAGAATGATACCTCAGTATAAAGAGAAACTGTTCAATTTCAACAATTGGCTAAACTTCTGGTGTCATTCAAAGGGGATCCAGGGTCTGTCATCCTGGGACGACATGCTCGACAAGCCGCGTTGCTTCGCAAGAGATGGCTTGCACCTGTCACCCCTAGGCTTTCGAATACTGGCCAAGGGTCTTGCTGCCCCCATAGTGCCTTTTTTATTCAAGGCTCAGAAGTCAAACCCACCTCCGTAAATGGTACAGTTAACAAAAAAACTGAGGGTTATGCTACTCAATGCCAGGAGTTTAAATCTCAAAATGCACGTGATCAAAGCACTCCTCAGTATGGAGAACGTCGACATCTGTGCAGTAACTGAAACCTGGTTCAAGGCTCCAGAGAGCACCCCAGTACTACTGGGCTACAACTCGTTCCACACGTTTCGGCCATAGAACACGGACCGAAGCACAAAAGGAAGGGGTGTATGCATATTCATCAAGGATACCTACACCTCCAGGTTAGTGGCGCATGATACCTCTGAGATCATCCATGTGCAGCTAACTTCGGGAAAATCTGCAATGCAAATTGTGGCCTGCTACAGATCACCCTCCATGACTCAGGAACACCACTCCACCTTTCTGGAGACAATGGAAAACATAAATGTCCTACCAAACACCCTGATATTGGGCAATTTCAATTATCCTACCATTAACTGTGAAAACTACTCGAGTACAAACTCCCAGGCCCAGCGCTTCCTGGAATTCATCAACTCAAATGCCATAAATCGGCTGGTAAACTCCCCTACCAGAGGTGAAAACATATTGGACCTGGTCATCACAAACATGGGCACCAGGTGTTGCACACCGGAGGTCAACCCATCACTGGTTAGACCAGACCATAAACTAATCACTCTGGATATCCACACCCCACCACCACCCCCAACTAAGGAATCCACAATAAAAAACTTTTCTAAAGCAAACTTCACCTTACTTAAGACAGAGGTGGTAAGTTTCTCAGCCCCCACACTAAAGGATAATGCTGCCCAAGATGCAGAAACATTTACAAATGCACTCTATGAGCACCTACAAGGATGCATGGATCGTGCCATCCCTAGCAAAACCAAGACTCACTACTCTAAGAGAAGGAAACCAGTCTGGTGGACCCCTGCTATAAACAGGCTATACAATAGAAGGAGGAAACTAGTTCAGAATAAAAGCAAATCCCAAGAATGAAAGAATTCCCTGATCAGTATCAGTAAGAAACTAAGGTCCCTCATAAAATCATCCAAGGCTAACTTCAAAAGAAAAATAGCCAACAATTCAAAAGATAACCACAAAGCCTTCTTTAGCTATGTTAAGAATCTAAGTGGCAACCCACAGATATGCACTGAACTTGTGCAAAATAGCAGAAAATATACTGAACCTACTGATATTGCCAACATCCTGGCAGATAGATTCAGTGCAAATATCACCCCCTCTCACCCCCAAAAAGGCCCACAACAATACTGGAAAAGTGTAGTGCCCCAGAAATCACAGACACACAGGTGAAAATAGCCCTTTCAAAAGCCAAAAACACAGCATCAATGGGGCCAGATGGTGTCCCAGGCTGCGTCTTGCACAAACTACATAACAAACTAATTTCCCACCAAAATATGCTGTTCAACCTCAGCCTCTCCACAGGCTACGTGCCTATAGCATGGTGCACAGCAACGGTTATTCCACTCTACAAAGGAAGGGCCACAACTGACCCTGGTAACTATCACCTCATAAGCCTGACTAGCCTGGTCTGAAAGGCTATAGAGCGCATCATCACGGAACTCATTAACAAAGACATTGGGAACCTCCAAACACTTGACCCGACCTTGTTCGGCTTTGTTAGGGGCAGATCATGCCTACTAAACTTGTTGACTTCCTTGAGATAGTCACCAAGGCCATAGACAAGAGAAAGGTTGTTCACACAGCCTACCTTGACCTTTGCCAAGGCTTTCAACACCATTCCCCACTTGGGTATTACAGAAAAACTCACCAGCCTGAACATAAACCCCTACATCACAAGATTGGTTGCCAACTGGCTTACAGACAGAACTCACATGGTAAGAATAGCGTTCTCCAGGTCCGACTCTAAACTAGTCACAAGTGGTGTCCCGCAAGGCTCAGTCCTGGGACCCCTACTGTTCGGCATGTACTTCACAGAAGTACAGGCAAACACAGGACTATGGCTAACCAAGTTTGCCGATGACTGCAAACTGGGAGCCATAATTGACTCTCCGGCTGACACGGACATCCTCCAAAAGGGCTTTACTGAGACAGACACCTGGTGTCAAAGTCATGGCCTCAAGCTAAATGCCAAAAACTACAAAGTCATCCCGTTTGGGAAAAATCAAAACACCCACAAATTACCACATAGGTGGCAGCCCCCTTAATACGGAAGAGGTAATAAGAGATCTGGGAACCCAGGTAGATAGTAATCTCTCCTTTGACAATCATATTGCCAAAGTAGTTAGGAAATCATTCTATGTGGCCCATCTAATTACTGAAGGGTTCACATCTAGAAATAAAGAGGTTATAGTGCCCCTCTATGCATCAATCATCAGACCCATCATAGAGTACAATGCCCCATTTAGGATGTACCTCACAAGACACTTCCAACAGCTGGAGAGACCACAAAAGTACCTCACCAAGAGGATTACTGGCCTCAAACATATGTCCTATACAGCTCGACTGAAAAAACTCTGGCTGTACTCAGTGGCATATCGCTTACTCAGAGGTGATCTCTGCCTGACTTACAAAGCCATGTCCAACTCAGAATTGATGAACATGCTCCACCTAAAGAAATCCAAGTCACTGCAAGCCACGTGCTCTAGTGAGCTAAACCTCGACACAACAATAAATAGAACATGCTGGAAGGATAGATTCCTGTCACAGGGACTCCCCATGCTTTGGAACAAAATTCCAAACTACATTAGGCAGAGCCCCTCACTAACACTCTTCAAAATAAACCTTGACAAGTGGATGGGTAACAGAAAATAAACCTCTGGGATCACTTCATTGGCTCTACTTGACAGAGGATCAGTTAATTAATCAATGAGGCAGTGATAGCCAATATACTCTGGCTAGGCTTATAAATGCCCTCAGGCAGATAGCCTAGTACCTACCTATGAACCTATAATATAGTTGTGTTATTTGAGGAGGAAATATGGATTACAGCAGTGAAGAAATTAGTGCAAAGGAGTTACTTCTTCTTCTTCTTTCGGCTTTTTCCTGGTTAGTGGTCACCACAGTGAATCCCCAGTCTGCTCATGATTGGCAGTGGAGTTTTATGGTGTTGCATTGCCACCCCCATGCCCAACCTTCCACAGAAGGCACACACATGCATGCACTCACACCTAGGGCCAATTTAGAGTGTCCAGTCCACCTACAGCATGTCTTTGGGATGTGGTAGGAAACCGGAGAGCCTGGAGGAAACCCACACGACCACAGGGAGGACTATGCATACTCTGCACAGAAGGCACCCCAGCCGAGGATTGAGCCGGAGAACCTGTTGCTGTGAGGCAGCAACACTAACCACTGCACCACCGCGGCTGCCCGCAAAGGAATTACTATGAACCAATAAAAAAAAATTGACATTTAGTTACCATTTTTTCTTCAAAAATGCATAACGACCCACAGAGTCTGTTGACAATTATATTATGGAATCAAAAGTTAGAGGCAATGACTGACTTTAGCAAGTTCCGTGGTTCATTAGTGCATAAGAGAATTGTGTGCAATGACCAGATGATTGGCAGATCACTGAGAGAATCAGATTTAACCTTCAGTATAGAGATTAAGAAATGAGCTCATCATACTTGAAAGGGTTTACTGAAGAGTCTGAAACATGTAGAGTGTATTCTGGGATGACAGTGCTGAAAATTAGTTAAAAGAAATTAAAAATGAGTTGTACAATCTCCAGCAAATAAAAGACAGGTAAACACAAAGCAGAGAAAATGTATCACAGCAGGTCTTCCTGTGAGCATGATTAAGAAAAATATGTTTATTAATCAATTGCAAAGTCATTACCCAGTGGAATAATTAGCTGCCATTATAAACCATTGGCAGCCAGAATCAGCAGCAAACAGCGGACAGAGAATGCTTTACAGTTAAGAGAGACTAGACTGAAGTCATAGAACGAGGTACTCAGGGCTGTAGTAGTGTGAGAAGAAGAAGAAGATGAAATAGGGGTAGCTGAAGAAGAATGTCAGCTTCTTGAAAGAGTGTGTGCAAAAATATCGAACAAATATACAGCCAATACCGATATGACAATAAGGTACACCAGGATGGCTGGTGCCAGAATACACAAACCCAGAAAGTTGCCAAAAGAAAGCAGTGCAGGAAGAAGAGGGAGATAGAAAAGATGGATGGAGCAGGCTAAGAAGGAATACTTGCTGGCTAACAAAGAGGCTAAGATAGCAGTCACTCTGGAAAAGATCAAGGCATCAGAGAAACTCCTCCATCTTCTAGAAAGTGACTTGGCAGATGCCACAAAGAAGCTTTATCAGATTGTGAGTCAGTGGCAGTAAGATAAAGAAGATGTCGTTATCAGACAGCATCCTTTAAGGATGAGAGTAGCAATCTGGTTATTGGTCCAGGAGACATCCAGGGCAGATGGAATGAGTGATTCAGGAGGCATCTGGGTGAATTAAACCACACGAAAGCTGTAGTGCATTCATGTAAAGCCATCTACAGTGAATGTTGAAGAATTACCCACCCCTAGAAGAAGTACAAAGTGCACAAAGGAAAGTGAGATCAGGGAAAGAAGTGGGTGTAGATGAGGTCATGGCAGATATGATCATTATGTTGGGTGCCTTGGGGAGAAATGGCTACTAAGGGTACTCATCACAGCATGGAGAACAAGAGAGAGAGACATATCCCAGATATCTTGAGAATAAGTAATCTAGTGCCAGTGTACAAGAAGAAAGGGGACATTTATTGTTGCGAGCAGTACAGAATTACCAAACTCCTGTCACACTACATGAAAATGCTGGAGAAGGCGTCTGATGGAAATTGAGTGCAGTGCAGAGTAATATGGAAGATGAGAGGTTTTCAGATCAGGATACAATACATTTGACCCCATCTTTCCTGTGAAGATGATAGTGGAGAAGTAGCTGAAGGTAAAGAAAGAGTTCAAATGAGTGTTCCTTGACATGAAGAAAGCATATGACAAGGTCCTAAGAAAGCTGAGTTGGGCAGTCATTCAGTGGTTTCAGGTTCTGGAAATAGCGGTAGAATTAATGCAGACTACGCACAAGATACAATGACATAAATGTGATGATTGGACTGGCAGGTGGTACCCAGCAGAAATGGGTGTCCATCAAGGTTCATCTCTGAGCCTGCTCTTGTTCATACTGGTGATGAACTACGTTAACAAACAGGTCAGACAGGTCAAATTAACAAAGCTTCTTTATACAGAACATGTCACACTACAAGCAAACTCTGAACAGGGACTCCAGCAAATGACAGGGGACTGGAATTCTAAAATGAAAACTTGTGGAATGAAAGTGAGTACAGACGTGACAGTGGTCGTAACAGCAACTATGGTAAATCAGGAGAACCTAAAATTTGAAGTAGAAGAATAAATAGTGGAACAGATTAACAGTTTCAAGTATCTGGGAAGTATGTATAAACAGAAAGAAATGCCAAAGCTTGAATCAGAGGTGCTGCACTAACTAGCATAAATTGTCAGGGGTAAAGTGAGACAGAAGAATGTCAAAGAAGGTGAAACAGAACACTGGTGAGATCAGTGCTTTGGTATGGCCCAAAAACCTGGTCAGTGAGGCAAAGCTGCTAAAAAAGCTTGAGGTGATGAAGAGGAAGTACCTGAGGCAAATAATAAAATGTACACTGTGGGTCAAAGGTAAAATGAGTCACTGTGGGTCAAAGGTAAAATGAGTCACTGTGGTTCGAAGGTAAAATGAGTCACTGTGGGTGGAAGGTAAAATGATTCACTGTGGGTCGAAGGTAAAATGAGTCACTGCAGGTCGAAGGTAAAATGAGTCACTGTGGTTCGAAGGTAAAATGAGTCACTGTGGGTGGAAGGTAAAATGAGTCACGGTGGGTCAAAGGTAAAATGAGTCACTGTGGTTCAAAGGTAAATGAGTCACTGTGGGTGGAAGGTAAAATGAGTCACTGTTGGTCGAAGGTAAAATGAGTACATCAAAGTGAAAGCCTTAGCAACTCCTTTTGCAGAGAATGTCAAGTAGCCTAGATTATGGTGGTTTGTTAACATTTGCAGCAAAGTGGGTTAAAGTTTAGTAAATAAGATTTGGAAAATGTAAGTAGAAGGCAAGAGAAGACAAGAACACCCAACCAAGAGATAGATGGATTGTATAAGAGTAGACCTGCTACAGTCAGGCAATGTGGTCAAAGAAGGTAAGACAGTGGCTCTGAACTGAGGAAGGTAGTGACAGCTTACACAACATCCCAACTCCATGTGATAAAATCGGAAAAGTGGGTAGATGATGGTGTCCTTACTAATTAATATTAATTCATTCTTTCTTTTAAATTTATTTCCAGGGTGGAGCACTGGTCCATTTGGACCTTTGTCAGCCAAGCCTGGTGAATACAAATCACCGAATATTCTGACTCATTGCCTCCACAAGAGATTTGGAAAGTAGTCGTCTATTTTCCAGTGACTGAACCTTAAACCTTTACACACAATCCATTTATAAACTGACAGTACAAAGATGTATTTACATTTGTAGAAATGTAATTGTTGCAACAGAAATATAAATAGCATAAGCCCATCTTTGCAGATGTATTATTCATTGGATTCTCGGTCTTCAATGGGATTTTATAAATCAAAATAAACAATTTAATATGAATCTTCTTTTCAGTCCACTTAAAATATATAAGTAGACATTCAGGTTGCACACAAACTGTCAGCAACAGTACTACTCATTCATTTGTGAGCTTTGAGTAAGGCCGGGCCAATTTGCCCATGTTGCTTGCTTGTTGCAGTACATACAGAAATAAGACAATTGTGACTTTTGCATTATTAGATATACACACTTCACTTAGTAACTATTCACCATTTCTAGACAAGATCAGATTTTACTGGTAGTTGAGATATCAATCATATAAGTTTTAAGGGATAACTTTCAGCAGTGTGTATATAACATGTTTCTGTAGTTATTAATGCAAGTATGCAAATGCTGACATAACTAAGCTGATCCTAGAGGAAAAATCTGGAGGCATCATTAGGGTTTAGAAAGATTAAAACATAATATAAACAGTCATGCTATTTATGTAATGCAGTTTAAACAAATTCAATGAACCTCAATAGTTCTATAATTCAGTACAGCCCAACCAGATTTACAATGAATTTGGGAAGCTCTGTTAAGTGGCACATGTTGGAGATGTGCGTTCATCTGTACAGGTACATGCTGACAACTTAAAATGTTGTGCATTAGTACTTTAGTTGATAATACAAGTTAGATGCACATACATGCAGATTTGAATAATGGGACAAGGGGGGTGAAGATAAAAGGATTTAATTTAAAGGTTATTATTCTACCTCTGTGCCCTAATCATTTAGATGCAAACATATGCAGTCTTTGCAATAAAAAAAGGTTAAAAGGAATGATTTAATTAGAGGATTTCTATTATTCTGTCTGCATGTTATGGCAATTTAATGCAACGTGGAAGTATTAAATGAGCATGGGTTTAGCTTGGCAAAGTACTACTCAGGTAATTTGTGGAGTAGAAGAGCATACACGTTTTGCTTCAGTTTACAGAAGTTTTTTTTTTTTTTTTTTTTTTTTTTAATTTTGATTCAGTTTTACTGCATGACTCAGTTCTTTTCAGGATGAAATAAAGATATTGCCAACATTATGGGACAGTTAACAAGAAACTGTGATTGGTAGAATGTAACTTGCTGCAAGGTGTTTGAAGCATGGATCCTATGGAAGGAGTGATGTAAGCTAATACTTGGGATTCTGGGGGTTAGGCACTCGGCTAGAAAGTGGAAAGATTCTAATTTTAGATGTTTGAGGGAGCCTGATAATAATTGTGACCTTTATTTTATAGGTAGCATTTTGATTTTGCTGGTATAAGGAAATTGTGTCCCTTTTGGCTGATTGAATAATAAAACTGCATGTACGGGTGCTAGCTGCTTGTAATGTTGAAAGTCTCTTTTTGAATGCCATATAAATACTAGGTAGGGAATGTTCTAGTTGTGCTAAGAGGGTGGCTTTACCAGCTGCACTTCTGTATACTGCTAATAGGAAGTGTGACATCTATACAAACTGAAGAGCAGTTGGTTCATTTTTGCTTTTGTTACTTTAAACCAGTGCTGAAATGTTGTGTAGTCTTGGTAGTGTAAGCAGATGCTCATCTAGAGCTCTTTGTGATTTTTATAAACGATGTGACAATTCTGAGATCCTTATGAGAGAGTTTTGTGACTATCAGAGATAACTTTTATTTTTCTATCATTTAGTAATCATATTTTCTTTAACCAGTTGGAGTGTAGAGTTAGTTATCTTTGTGTTTGGTTTGTCTTGAGTATAATTGGAGGGACTGGACATATAGATATTTAATATTGCTAATATATGTGATAGGTAGATGAAGCTGGTCAGTGGGAAGATTATTTATAAAGGCCGAAAAGAGAAAAGGGAGAGTAGTGTCCTTGGGGTCCTTCTTCAGAAAAAGGAATTCTGGATGACATACACCTTCTGTTAGGGTGGAAATCTTTTAATCTTTTGAGAGTGTTCGGGTTAATTCATAATGCAGAGAGGCCATAAAAGAAAAGATTGTGGCTGACATGGGTTACTGAATATTTACTACATTAAATTTCCTTTGTTAAGATTCAGAAAAAATGCCAGCTATTAAAGTCTTGCTATTAAAAAAGTTTCTGCGATCTGCAGCAAAATTAATTTCATTGCTAAAAGAAATTAAATAATAGCTAAAAAGAATGCATCTATTACAACACTGCATAAAAATAAATCATCTGTGTGCATAAAGTATGTCCAGAATGGACATATTATCAGAAGTCTCCAGGGTCAAAGTACAAAAAAAATTGCAGTTACCTGAAAATAAGGTGGAAATGTGGAAGAACCATTCAAAGTTATAATTCAAAGGGTGGTGTTTAGACTAAACTGTAACAGTATATAATGTAATCTCCCTTCAGATGTTTTTATCATTGGATC